>NC_058408.1:96999560-97264173 GCF_002201575.2 Neomonachus schauinslandi | reverse complement strand
GAATCAAGTTGAAGGGAGCAAGTGTGGAAACAAGCAGATCAGTTAGGTTGTCTGAAAATAGATCATGGATAAGGTGAAATTGTCCTAGGTTAGAAATGAAACAATGTGGCATCAATAATCAAGACAGACTTTAGTAAATAATTTAAACTAATTTGGTGACATAGAAGGCTTATTGAATGTTCTTTACTTTACTTTGCTAAATAGCTCTATTTTTTCCCCTTGGGATTTCTCCTGATGAGAGGATTTGCCCTGAGAACTTGCTGAAAATTAAAGGTCTGGTTCATAATAACAAAACTGTTGATGTTGATACCTTTGGGCATATTTCTCAACTCATGTTAACTGGGCACTACCTTTTTTGTAGGCTCTAAGAAGACCTTGTTGGAAATATCATGTGGTATACATCCATCTTTGGGTTATAATACGAATATTTAAACTGGGGCATTGACCAGAGAATTGGCAAAACCTAATATGAAGTAACTTGGACTCATGTAAACACTGAAGTTTTCTGGCTATGAAGTATCATTAGATATCTAAATGAAAAAACAAATCTGGTTTCTAGGTAGACACAAAAAAATAGCTTAATATTTAATAATTACTCATGTAGAGAGCTGGAATGGGACAAGATAAGACATCTTTAAGTAACTCACCTCTAACCTGAGGATGAGCAAACTCCCCTGCCTACTTCATAGTTTTGTTTGTGAAAGCACTTTAAAAATGTACTTTAAAAATGCAAATTGAAGGTAATAATTTTCTGCTGATGTGTAATTATTATACCTAGAATGTTTTTAGGGGAAGAATCTTCAACAAAATTAGGCTTTGCTTCCCTCTCTTTAATGCTGGTATTGACCCATTTGTCTTGCCTTCTCTGTCCTATGATGTCCCACACAATAGAAGTATCTAATTCAGTTCTTTCAGAGAAACTTGCTGGGCCAAGAACCAAATCCCGTTACATAGGAACTAGTCCTGGAGAGTTGGGTACAGATCATCTTTTAAATATTTGGCTGCAGGGACTCCTGGGTGGCTCAGTTGATTAAGCACCTGCCTTTGGTTCAGGTCATGATCCCAGGACCCTGGGATCCAGCCCCATGTTGGGCTCCTTGCTCAGCAGGGAGGCCTGCTTCTCCCTCTGTCCGCTGCTTCCCCTGCTTGTGCTCTCTTTCTCTCTCTCTGTCAAATAAATAAATAAAAATCTTTAAGAAAAAAATAAAGGTGCATTAATTAAAAAAAAAGTTGGCTGCAGAGGGGATGCACTTTGAAGTAAATCCTTCTTCATTGTTATAGTTTTCATCCATTACTATTACAGGGATCACCCCCATCTTAGTTTTATTTCTAGTCTACTTTTGGTGTGAGTGACATTAGTAATTTAATAAGTTAGTATATGTTGCATTATCAGAATAAGGACATGAAATATATGGAAATAAGTCAGTAGCAATATGGAAATAGTGTAAGGTCTAGTCTCTTAATTCCTCTTTCAGTTTGAAAGAGGAAAAACAGCAGATAAAAACAAAGAAGAGAATGTGGAACTAAAGAGGCAGAGCAGAGCTAATACATAGGAGAAACAGTGGGAATCTGTTTAATTAGGGACATTCCTTAAAGGGCAGGAGTTAAAGGAAGGAAAAGGTTTTTAGATAATAGGCCAAGGGTGAGTAAGCCATTCTCTTATTATTGTTTTAATTAATTGGTAAAGGTGGGAAGGTAGGAAAGAAAGTAAGGATTTAGTTTGAGTGGGAGAAAAGAGATTGGCTTCTATGAAACATACTTTCATACGTTTTTGAATACAGAACAGGATAAACACGTAGGAAAGTAAAGGATACTGAAGCCAGAGCCCAAAGTTAGTATTTAACCTTGACAGCAAAGAAATTGTGTAAAAGTAAACTCTACAACCTGTAGAAAGGCTAATGAAAGGCCAACAAGAAGACTTCAGGCATCTAGGATGTAAAAAGAGTTTGGTGGTAGTCATAAGAAATGAGGTTTTCTAGCACTCTCAAGATCTCACCATTTGTGGTGAACTTAGCTCTTAAACAGGAAATCAAAAATGAGAAAACGTCGATCTCATTAACTCAAAGATTCATTTTAAATAAGAAAAATAAGAAAACAATAGAACATTTTCATCCCTCTTCAGCCTGTCAATTTTCTTTAGATGATGAAGGATTTGAAAACGATAACTTCCCAAATTACATTGACATAACATGCTGGCTAGAGTGGGAGAGGAGCAAGTACCCCAAAGAGGCTCCAGATCTGAAGATCTAGTTTTAGTTCAAGTGCTTGGTGGGAAGGCTGTGCTGTGCCCCTCCTGGAGGGTGTAGTGCATTGTGACTCCGAGTGGAGGTCTATGCAACACACAGCCTGTGCAGAGCCTGTCAAGGTGACTCTGGTTATACACGAACTCTGCAAACTCTGGTGACTGCAAGTAAATAGTCACATAAACATTTGTGCCCACCAAAAATGTATTTGCTGAATATATGCTCTTAAATTTTTAAACAGGTTCTTCTGTCTGTACTTGGGTTGTTCCCTTTAAGCAAAAGTGCAATGCCCTAGCAGTTTTAAAAGCTCTTTGTCAAGTATGAAGCACCACAGAAATTTAAGAAAATACCCCATGGTGTTTGATTCTTCTATATCTCCTAAGAGAGGAAAAAGTTAAGATAATTCTTTCATTTTCTGGGTCTTGTTAAAGGTAATGACACCAGGTGACAAGCAATGCCTTTGTCAAATCTCAGTGTCAATGAAGGAAACTACTGTAATTATTCTGGGGTTAGCAGCATCATTCGTCTTGTATTTTCAGGTTAGCAAGCTGAGTTCATTACTCCTATTACATATAAGGAAATAACTGTTGAAAAATTTAGCTGTCACTTTATTTCATTAAAGCCCCTTCACATTGAAACGTGATTTATCAGCTGTCCTGTTTCTTCAAAAATAAACCATCTCTATGAATTCCAAAACCCAGCTTGGATTAAAAACTCATTCAATTTTTGGTGTCCATGAATTGTGGTTCTGAGTCCATTCCACTGAATGGACTAAGCACACTGTAATAGGAACATATAATAGAGCCTGTATTCTAAATTACAGATCTATAGAACTGGGCTTTAACACATTAGTATGAGTTCCAATAGCATTAGCCATATTCTATAAGTGGGAATAGAGACAAACTTCCAGAATTTGGATAGTGTCCAGCTGTTTGTTTCATAGTCCATTATTACAAGATTCTGTAATGGCTATAATTTTGTCTACTGACAAAATAAGTATAATGTGCATATATTTCAAGTTTCCTGGAATGGCCTTGATTTTAAATATTTTGTTTGTTGTCAAATCATGTGTCAGACAACATATCTTAATTTTTGTTTAAAAATATGTTTATTATAGCTTTAAGTATAGACATTCTCAATTTCCTAGAAAAGGATTATGGATTTTACGTGCACTTAAGAGTTATTATTAAGGAGAGACTGAAAAGTTGTGACAAATTCTTTATTGAGAATTCATTTCATTATTATCAATGTGAAAGTAATTGAACCGTAATTTTTTGAGAAGAAAACTGGATTTGTTTCTTTCAAACTGACTGACTCTAGGATCTTTAACAAGTATGAGTAAAAATCTGTTGATAAAATAGTAAAATTTCTTAACACCACTGCTGTAATGTTTACTTTTGGGGAATGGAAATACAGATTAATCCATGTTCTCTTTTTCTTTGCTTATATGGTTTTTAAAATATAATTCAAGATGTGCGTCTAATTACTGCTAATAGTGCAATGTACCAGGCCAAACACTTGCCACTGACTGTCAAGTGTCTTTCTGATGTAGTTGAAGAGAAGAGAGAGAGAGAGAGAAAGGAGAAAGAAAGAGCAATGTCCTTTGAGCAAGACTTTTTGCAGCTGTTGTGTGCATTAATCCAGGGAGCAGATCTCCCAACACTAAATATAGCAAGCATATCCTTTTACATGATAAAAAAAATTAAAATGAAAGTCTTTAACTACGGAGTCATATTATTTTAGATTTGATTTCCTTTAAAAAGGAAATAGGCATCACACACATATTCTCTATACAAACACCATTATTTTAATAAGTGAATGTGTGGAAATACCAATGATGTATGGAACATGTCACAACTTCCTCTGTTGAGGTATTTCTCCTTAGGACCCAAGGAGGCTGTGATCTCTGTGAGTCTCATCAATCCCCTCCGAAACCTTTACATGAACAAAACTTCATTTTTTCGCAAACTTTTGTGTCCCATCATACATAATTAGGAAGCTATCCTAGGTTTCACTCTAAACAACAATAACTAGGTCTCTGAAATATCCCTTTTCCCATTGTCAGTGCCCTGTTATCAAAACACACTTGAGAACTTAAATCTGGATATTACCTTTCTTTTTTTAGTTGACCCAGATGAGGATGTCCAACCCAGGCAATCCACTGTGATGACAATTATCCAAGGAGAACTTTTGAGATGAAAGCACAGGAGGAAAAGAAAATTCTTCACGCCCTTGGAAATGGAGAGTAGCCGTCCATAGAGAGTGAGGAGTTAACCTTAGTTTCAGTGAAGATGGCTGTAAGAAGCTGGACAACCTGTCACCACCAGAGCCAGAGCATTTGTCAGCTCACAGGTCCCAAGTTATTTTGAGCTGTATAAACCATGTGCCTGTGAAACATTCCACCTGATTGGACAGGAGAAAACTGAGCAAAGGGATTCCATAGCGGGACAGCACCTATGGGCAGTGGGGGTCAATCAGTTTTCCTACCTATAGAATTTCACTTCTAGCTAGAGGCCCAAGTTGTTTATTGATTTATGTTTGGAATTAATACTAAATTCATGACACCATGTTCCATCTGTCAAAGAAAATGGCATTATTTTTGAAATACATCAGAATTCTTAATTTTTAGGAACTTTAATTTTAATGGAAAATTTATTATCATTTAATCACTGATACATTTTAGGAAATTTGGCTGTGAAAAGCCACATGAAGCTGAGGCCTAACATTTTAAAAGTGGAGAGTTTTGGAACCGTTCATCCAAAGGCTAAGCAAAAGCGGAGAAGATAACTAACATTAAAAGTTGTTAATTAGAGATCACAAAAACAAACAAACAAACAAAAAATGGAGAGGAAAAAACCATCAGCCTGAGAGTAAACCCAGTAACGAATTAGTTTGAACAAACTGCATAAGAAAAAAACCAATCAGATACTGTTTAAAAGTCAAAATGACTATATAACATAATAGATTACAACTCCTATTCTTGTATTAGTATCTGGAATAACACATTTTTGTGTATTATTTGAAAAAATCTATGCCAGATGTCTTCTTTCACAAGCATTACCAATCAATAAAAAAGAATGCTTAACCAAACCATCATCTGCTCAAAAACCTTCTTTGTCAAAGTATAGGTTCTTTGATATTAATTTCATACATTTTCAGAATAGAAATTTGGGGAAAAAGAAGTTAACTCCATTGCTTGGTACAGATTAAGTGTGCTGTAATGTCATTAATCTTGGCAGAAACCTGCGTTTTGAAAATTCAGGTAAATGTCATTGATTATTTTTTAAAAGGATCATTCTTAGATTTGGATAGCATGAAATACATTGGCTTATAGCTGGCTTCTTAATTAAATCACTCAACAGTTTGTAGGAATTCTTCTCATTCATTCATTCAATAAATATTTACCAAATGCCTACTATGTACCAGGTACTGGGTATAAAGCAGTGTACAAAATATACCAAAATTCTTAACCTTACGGAATTTACTAAGAGCTCTTTTTACCTTTTTTAGGCATCTTGAGACTCCCTATTGTATATTGAATAGATATAACATTTCTTTGTTTATTATGATCATATCAGAGGTTTCACTACTCCCTTCTTACGCAGCTTTGTATTTACACAGGCAAAGTGAAAAAAAAATTGAGGAAAACTTTTAAATAATCCAGGTTAAAATTACTATTACTGAGGAGGGAAAAATGTACAAAAAGAACTGAATTATGTGGATAGGTTGTTTTTATTACCACGGTAGTCCAGATCTTCAATGACAGATTCCTTTGCTCTCTTACCTAATCCTGTGCTGATACTAACCTCAAGACTACTTATTTGTGTTTATACATTTTCTGTTTATGTGGATACTCCAACAATTTCTTTTTATTTAAAGATAAGATCTTGGAGCGCCTAGGTGGCTCAGTCAGTTAAGCATCCAACTCTTGATTTTGGCTCAGGTAATGATCTTGGGGTTGTGGAATCTAGCCCTGCACTGGGATCTGTGCTCAGCAGGGAGTCTGCTTAAGATTCTCTCTCCCCCTCTCCCTCTGCCCCTCCCACCAAACCTCCCTCTAAAATAAATAAATAAATCTTAAAAGGGAGAAGAAAGCCTTTCTCCCCTTTTCTAAATAAATAAATAAATAAATAAATAAATAAATAAATAATCTTCCCCAACTATCCCACTCAGATCTTGAGACCTAATCAATATAACTGCTGCTAGTTCTTCATTAGGGATGTGGGAAAGTGGAACTATTTCAGGTAAAAAGAGATGTGCTACAATTTGATTTTCCAAAGGGAAATGCACATACATGCTGTAAGTGAATACATTTCTACTTCCATACAAACTATGCCATGATAAAACAGTGTACAAAATTTTTTGAACACTGAAAAAAAGCTGGATGTAAATATTAAAATAAATAATATTCAGCAATTGTGGACACCTTGCTTACAATACATCAAACCTGGTATTCTAGATTCTGTTTTTTTAAATTAGTTTTTTCTCCCAAGTAACCCAGCCTCTATCCTGGGTATCACTGTAGTACTTATATAAACATTGTACCACACACCCACTACTTTAGATTTTACCAGAGTTTATTGATACAAAGAATAATTTTTAAAACTTTAAAAAATATTCCGACATAGTTAAAAAGAAATTTCAGAAGTGACAAGTAAACACAAGGTTACATGTCTTAAGCCTTCCCCATAAAGTTGAGTGGCCCATCCAACACATGTGTTTATTGTGGTTTGAACATGATCCTGTGCTTGCCTTCAGCTGTTTTCTTAATTCAGTCACTCAGCTACAGAAACAATTTACCCACATTGGGATGATCCACAGGAATACTGAGGAACCTGGAAGATCTATGACAGAGGAAGTCTTCACTTGGAGGATAAGCATGCAAGAATTCTGCCCTAGTAGATTCATGTAAAATTTTGTATTTCCTATTTTTCCATATTGCTGTAGATTTTAATTCTTTAAAAGAAATTGCGCACATATATCAAAGTTTCAGTAAGTTTTACTTAAAGTTCACAGGTTTATATTCACTTACCCCCCTCTAGTAGCAGATGAGAAGAACAAAAACCCCTCTATATCTTATTTTTAAAGAACAGAGACATGTATGTATTTCCTAACCTTTGTTAATGAGAAAAATACACCGAAGAAAAGTTCTTGTCCATCCAAAATGATATATGTATGGTGGACTATAGAGTGTCTTATCCAAACCCCATGATACAATGTAATTGAGAAATACAATTAAATCCTTATGAAACTTCTTTTTCATCTAAACGGTATTGAAAATGCTTACCTAAAACTAAAACCAAAAACATTAAAAAAGGTCTAAGCCCAAAACCCATTTAGTTTCAAAAACTAAAAACATTTTTTTAAACTATACACAGAACACCTATTTTTAAAACATTATCCTGAGAAGTAAATTTATGGTTACCTGTGGGAGAAGCACCATTCCTATATCAATCAACCAGGATCATCCAAAGCCCAAATCTCACTGCCTAACTTGTGTCAGCCACAGAAGTATCATGAAGGAAATATGATACTACCCCGCCAGAGTAATGAAGGGTATTTACAGGGTTCCGTGGCAGATCCAGGGACAGTCATTTAGAACAGATTGCTCTTTCAGATCAACTTTAATAACTCAGTCTGCACGATGTTCTTAGCCTGGAGGGATGGTGGGGGTGGATAATGACAAAGATGACTAAGGAAAGACTTTTCTTGATCTTTCCTTAGATAAAAAGGATAATAAAGATGGAATTTTAAAGAATAAAATAGAAGAATGGGCAAAATATTTATACACAGGATGCAGATGACATGTGTAAATACCTTTATTTGATATAAAATTAAGAATATGGTCAATACATTTATTAAAGTGAATATGGGAAAACAATCAATTATTATAATACTCGATGTGTGTTCCTCTAATTTTAGGGTAATTAGATTAAAGCTTTACTATGTGGTTTTCATGAAGACACGATAGGTCTTTCTTCATTTTTAAAAAGATTTTTCATTTATTTACTTTTGCGCATGAGAGAGAGAGAGAGCGTGAGCATGCACAAGCTGGAGTGAGGGGCAGAGGGAGAAGCAGGCTCCCCGCTGAGCATGGAGCCTGATGTGGGGCTCAATCCCAGGACCCTGGGATCATGACCTGAGCTGAAGGCAGATGCTTAACCGACTGAGCCACCGAAGCACCCAACACAATAGGACTTTCTTTACTTGTACTTTTGATATGGAGAACATATCAATGTTTACACTTTTTAGAAAGTATTATTCCAGGGCGCCTGGGTGGCTCAGTTGGTTGAGCGGCTGCCTTCGGCTCAGGTCATGATCCTGGTCTCTGAAGTACGTATTGTTAGAATTCTACAGATGAGAACCTGAGGCTTAGAGGTTAAAATCTGCCCAAGGCCTCATAAGTGAGTGACTGAGCCAGGATTAAACATAAGGTTAACTCTAAGTCTGTGCTCATAACCACTGTAAATATTTAAATGTTCACATTTCTAAGGTATTTGCAAAAAAATTTAAGGATAAAAATGAACAAAAAAATACTCTCTTTTAGTGAGTATTTTAGAGGAATGCTATATAGAATTTTAAGTTTATAATTTTTCTGACTGAAACCAGCTCTGAGGTGTTTTGGATGACTAAACAAACAAAAAGAAGAGAAAATACAGAAGGAAAAAGGCAAATGTTTTCAGATACATTATCTTCAATATTTTAGCTGAGAATATGAATTGTTATGTACAATGAAACATTGGGTAGTGATTTTGAAAGGTAGGGCATTGGAAGACAGTCTGAATGCTTTGACAGACCTATTTTTTTGTTTCTATTTATGATAGTCATTTTGCTGAGAAAATTTAAGAGCTTTGCTCTTTTGAAAGTAGATTTAAATGCTCTGGTATTACTTCTCAGCACATCAATATGGGCAATAAATATTTTGCAAGTTAGGGATAGGAAAACAGCAGTTGAAATATTCTCTCTTAATAACGTTAGCACTGAATATATTAAATGCCAGTATACTAGGCTCTGGGTGATTCCACTCAGATTCTATTTTTGGGTAGCACCAGCATCTCAGAAAGCCAAAAACAAAGTTCAGTGTTCTTACCCATGACCCAGATAATCGCATTAACACTAATGATATGAAGGAAAGGAAATGGGAATTAACATTTCTTCCGAGTGTACTCTAAGCCAGGAGTAGCCTAAGTTATCTCTTATTTAATACTCAGATCAACTCTACAAGGTATTGTTACTTGCAAGTTACAAGGAGGAAACTGAGTCTTAAAGAAGTTTAGTTTTCCCAAAGTTACCCAACCAGTGAGTTGCACAGCTGGGTGAATTCAAATCTAGGCACTTTAGTTTAAAAAAAATTCTCTTTTAAAGACAGATACCATATGATTTCACTCACCTGTGGAATTTAAGAAACAAAATGGATGAACACAGGAGAAAGGGAAAAAAAAAAGAGAGGGAAGCAAACCATAAGAGACTTTTTTTTTAAGATTTATTTATTCTAGAGAGAAAGAGAGTGCACATGAGCAGGGGTGGGATAGGGGCAGGGGGAGGGGGAGAGAGAATCTCAAGCAGACTCCCCACTGAGCGGGGAGCCTGACACAGGGCTCGATCTCACAACCCTGAGATCATGACCTGAGCCTAAATCAAGAGTTGGATGCTTAACTGAGCTACCCAAGCGCCCCAAGAGACTCCTACCTATAGAGAACAAACTGAGGGTTGATGGAGGGAGGTGGGCGGGGGATGGGCTAAATGGGTGATAGGTAGAAAGGAGGGCACTTGTTGTAATGAACATTGGGTGTTATATGTAAGTGATGAATCACTGAATTCTACTCCTGAAACTGATATTACACTGTATGTTAACAAACTAGAACGTAAATAAAAATTTGAAGGAAAAAAATAAAACAAATTCTCTTTTTATTGGCCCCCACTGCCTTCTCATGAAGAGTAATTATGCAGGTTACTTCAAAAATCAGAAATCATCCAAAGGAGGAAATTCACCATCATCTTTATATGTATCAATGGGCAGAGGGTTGTTAAAGCTATGACTTTGATTTTGGGAATTTGACATTTCTTTAACAGAATCAAGAAAAGAACAGAAAAATAGCACGTGACTACATCTAGGGCTACTTTCTCAGAAAGATTCAGTAAAATTGGTTGACTGAAATAGCAAGCGCCAATACACATTTCTGAGCAGTGATCTTATTACATGAAATCTGTAATGAAATTAGCAAATGTTGAATGGAAGCAACTTGTTGGCAAGTAGGGAAGAGTACAGAGGAAGAGTTTTGAGAATATAAACTATGAAAAACTCAGAAGGAATTTGTATTTTACATCCCCCTTTTTAAAGATTTTTTTTATTTATTTGGCAGAGAGAGACACAGCGAGAGCAGGAACACAAGCGGGGGGGAGTGGGAGAGGGAGAAGCAGGCTTCCCGTGGAGCAGGGAGCCCAACGCGGGGTTCGATCCCAGGACTCTGGGATCACGACCTGAGCCGAAGGCAGATGCCTGACAACTGAGCCACTCAGGCGCCCCCCAAGTTTACATTTTTATCTGCATATGGACCTATCCATTTGGTATTTCTTGCTTTAGTAAACTTCCTGTCAAGTAAAGGCAGCATACTTTAATGTAGGAAGTCCTGGAAAATCTTTTTTTGTTTTGCCTTTTATTCATTCTGCTCATCACCCAATTGCCCTTCATTCCAAACTAATGGATTGTTAAAACCTAGTCGGTTAATATCTTAGACATACTTTCCTTTTATTTATTTCTGGCTAGACAATAAGCTTTAATTCAAAATGTGATAATGTCCATAAAAGGGATAAGTAAACATATAGTGTCATAGAGCAATTAAACACAAAATTTACCACTGTGTAAACTGAGCTGGGGATAAAACTATTTGTAGATAGTCCACTTGCCTCATAATTTTATGCAAATTTCAACCAAGAGTATAAACAAAAATGTGATCATTTTAATCGTATAAAATACCTGCCCCTTTTCTACACAAATCCTGTCTCCAAAAAGTTTCACCAATATTTCCTTGCCTTTTCTTTTCCTCCTTGCCTTTGTTCACTGTTTCTTCAAATTATTATATAATTAAACAACTAGTGGTCACAACATTTCCCATATTGCTGAATTAAACTAATTTTTTCATTTATGTATTTATGCTTTATCTATTTAACTAGGTCAACTCCTTGAGAATCAGAGCCATAAAAAAATTTCTCTATAGGCCAAACAGTTTTAATCTCATGGCATGGCACAAAGTAGGCACTTAATAAATATTCGTCCATAGCATGCCGTAAGATGATGCATTAATTGTTGAGTTGTCCTAAATTACGCACTCAATTTTACAAGTATTTACTGAACATTTATTGTGTTCCAGGAAAGATTAAACGACCTAAACTCTCAGCAGCATTAAGTGATTTGTCATTGGCGGTTATGATATTAGTTTAACACGGAAATACTATTAAGAATCAATTCTATATGTTGGCGAATTGAATTTAAATTTAAAAAAAAAAGAATCAATTCAATTGAGGAAGGGGGCTAAAAATGATTGGATGCTCATTGTGCACCAGTCATCAAGTAAGGAACTACGTGCTTTGGCTCAGTGGACGCTCACAATTCCTGAGTTAGTTGATATGGGGTACCCTTGCTTTCAGAAAAGGCTTGGAGCTTGCCCAACCTTGCCTAAGAGTTTTTCCGTAGGTGCTCCATAGAGGCCCTTTCATACCTTTGCATCCTCTTGAACTGGCTTACTACTATTTTTGTTGCCCTTTCCCCCTTTTAACCTTTGCATAACCTTTGCTTTATGTCAGGTCCTTTCTTTCTGTTCACTCCATAAAATCAAACTCTTTTGTGCTAGCATAGACTGCTTCTTTGAGTTTGGGTTTTTAGGACCCTACTGCCACTGAGGGGCAGTTCTGTCCACTCTCATGCCCTGGTCTTTGGGATTCCAGCTCAAGTCACAGGTTGAGCTCCCTACTTTCAAAGAAATAAACAGTACACTTAAATACACATAATATTCTCTAATTTAGATTAAGATTTCAGCTAATTGTGACTGACTCCAAATTGGACTTCCTGAAAGGCAGATAAGCCAGAATGAATTATTTAGCTCTCTGAGTGATCCTAGCTGACCCAGCCCAGTGTCCACATCAACCAAGCTTTGTTGTTCATATTTAATACATAATTTAATTTAATATAACAACCCAGGAAGTATGGGTCATTATCCCCATTTTATGGAGGATGAAACTGAAAAAATTATAGGGTATTGTGGTTTTGCAAATTCAGGGATCTGAACAAGTCTCAGGGAGTACACTTTGAGATTGTCCAAGGTGTACTATATTATTATCCCGTTTTTATAGAGCAGGAAACTCAAGATCAGAGAAAAAATTTGCACAAGGCCACTCAGAGCTATGATTCACACCCAAGTCTACATAACGCGAAAGTCCAAGCTCTTCCCGATTATATCACACTGCCTTTCAGAGGAATCCACGCTGTTAGTAATGCCTTTAGGAGTCAATTTGGAAAAAAAAACTCAGAAGATGTAAAGTAATGAGAAGGAGACCTCCAGTGATACTAGGATTATGTTGATTTAGTGACTTGTCCAAAGTCCTTCCAAATCATTAGAAATTTGGATGATTCACTACCTCTGACCAGTCACAGAAACAACTTAAAGGAATTGAAGCAACAATAAATAATGGACAATTCCCTCTGTACATCTCTATCTGCAAATTACTAGACTTAGTGAAATTAGGCATGAGAGACCATATAGCTACTATATTTTAAGTACACGTTTACTTAGCATTTCATCTTTATGAAGTTATTCACAATCACATATTGGTTATTAGGCTTTAATAAAAACAACAACAAAAACAAAACCGAAACAACAGTACTGTGCTTGAAGTCTTTATTATGGTTATTTTGTACAGAGGAAAATTAAGCACTAGAATGCCCATACTACATGTAGATATATATTAGCAGTAAAACCCCGATTGCCAAGTTTACACTATTAATTTAGTTCAATAAGGGGATACCCCAAGCTTTATCTGTTAGCAAAATTGAACAATAAGGATGTGTCAAATGAGACAACATGCTTTGAGTAACTGACTACAGATGGCAACTAAAAGAAACATAAAAAGTGATTATAGATTCTTTTTTATTTCTACCTGGTAGTTATAGCACATAATATCTTACTAAGTCTTAAGAAAACTAGTTGTGGGGGCACCTGGGTGGCTCAGTCATCAAGCGTCTGCCTTCGGCTCAGGTCATGATCCCTGGGTCCTGGGATCGAGCCCCGCATCGGGCTCTCTGCTCAGCGGGAAGCCTGCTTCTCCCTCTCCCACTCCCCCTGCTTGTATTCCCTCTCTTGCTGTCTCTCTCTCTGTCAAATAATAAATAAAAAATCTTAAAACAACACCACCACCATTTACTTAAAAAAAAACCTACTTGTGAGAACCAATGAATTTATTTTGTTCGTTAAAATGATCTAATTGCTTATGAACTTTATTTTAATGGTCATTCATTTCAATGTACTAAAACCTTTCTCCTTAACTACTGGGAAATCTCATGAAATAGAGACCCAGATTTTCAAAAAAAATTCTTATCTGCCTTCTTATTTCGTATGAATAGTAAGTGGGAGATTTGGGTGATCATTTACTATGTTGGCATTGGGATGGAATGGTTGGCAGAGTTTCATTTTATTTGATTATCTCTTCTCCATTAATTTAGAAAGATAAGGTGAAAGAATGTTTCCAAGTTCAGGTAATGTTTAGCTCAAACAGTGAAAAAATATATGGACGGAAAAGCCATTGTAAAACCAAGCTCAGAATAACGATGCACATGAATCAAATTTAAGAAAGATTCATTATCTCTTTCAGAAAAAATTAATAATAACTAGTACAGAAAGATGAACAATTTTAAAGTTGAGACATTAATATATGTTATTTGGTTTAAACACAGAATTTTTAAAAATATATCAGTGGCATAATAATATGGTAAAAAAACATCAACTAAGTGCTATAATTAGGCAGAGAATAATTGTATGGAGAGCTGGCTTCCAACTCTACCACTTATTATGTGAGAAGCCTTAGGCAAGTTATTTATTCCCAATTTCCTTGTCTCTAAAAAATGGGGAAAATAATAGTATCTATCATAGGATTGCTGTGAGAATGAAGGGAGTTAATACTCTTAGAATAATGCCTGGCTTCTAGCAAGTGGCCCATAAATGTTAGCCACCATTATTACCATTTTTATTATAAAAAGATATATTTTAGGTATTTATCTGTTAAGCTAGCTTTGTGAAGTCCCAGGGAATGAAGGAGACACAGTTGTGCTAAGCCGTAAACCCTAAGGAAAGGCCAAAGGCTGAATGGGCCACCTAGACTGATGACTCAGACACAGTGCAGTTCAGGTTTCCAGACGGATTCAGTCCTTGGCTTCTCTCCTGACGCTGACAACAAGAATGCCAATTAGTGCCAAGAGTGATGAGTTTTTGTAACATGGGGTGCTGTTCATTAGAGATTCAGATCAGATCACTTACCTCTTGTATAGAACACCAATAGTGATCAACCGAGTTCAGATTTAAACCAATGACATAGAGGTAAAGTGCTTCATATCTGGTTACCATGCTCCTGAACCATCTGCTTCTGAATTCTAAATTCTCAGCTTACCCACTGCCAAGGGGCTAAACATAGCTAAAGGATTTAAATTATAATTTGATCTGACAACCCAGGTATCAAACGAGACTTCTTTAGCCAAATAAGTAGAGTGGTGACAAATATCAGAGCAGTATATCCACTCTATGGTATGTGCTTTATGACAAGAAAATAGTAATTGAGGGTACTGGTGAGTATCTTATTTCTCATCTGATCTAAAAAAGGATGTGAGCACAAGATTGGTTTTCAACTTAGGTTAACAAAGGAATTGTTAAGGTTAAGTGATTTAGACAGGAGAAAGCTGGGGAAGTAAGGAATATCTTAATCTTTCCATGATTCTGAATTATCTAATGGACTAATGTTGAATACATAGAAAGACCATGCAGAATAAGATAAGTAAATGCTGGAATGGAAATGATGAACTGGGCAGATGTCAAATATAAAGAAAAGTGATGTTTTAAATCTTTTTATTTAAACGCTCTTAACGTATTAACACTGTATTTGAAAAATATTTTATTGTTTTTTGTTAGTTATTTCTCATCAGAGTCCTGTCAGCAAATGTTTTAATACTCATGTTTTACATATGAGGAAACTGATATACAGAAAGAATAATTACCTTAGTTACACAGCAACTCAATGCTAGAAAAAAAATCTGAGTGTTGAGTTATTATTGGCATAGATCACTATTATTTTATTTATCTTCAAGTTTTGGTGAGCTGTGTCCACATATATAGGATTTAGGAATTACTAGAAGTATCAATATCTTGGGGCTTGTGGATGGCACAGTCAGTGAAGCATCTGACTCTTGGTTTCAGCTCAGGTCCTCATCTCAAGGTCGTGAGATCGAGCCCCATGTCGGGCTTTGAGCTTGGTTCAGGGTCTGCTTGAGATTCTTTCTCCCTCTCCCTCTACCCCTCCCACTCGCATGCTCTCTCTCTCTCTCTCAAATAAATAAATAAAGTTTAAAAAAAAAGAAGTATCAGTATCTTTTACCCATCTCTGAATCAAATTCATACAAAAAGAAATGAAATGTCTTAGCATAATTCTGTTCTATTTTGATATTGTGAGTAAAGGTCCTAATCAAAAATCTATTTTGAAATCTCATCTCCAGGTAACATAGTCTTCTTTTAAAAATTTATTTATTTAAAAATGTATTTATTTTTAATTGTGATAAAATATACATAAGATAAAATTTACCATTTTAACCATTTCTAAGTGTATAGCTTTGTGGCGTTAAGTACATTCATGTTGCGCGATCACCTTCCATCTTCAGAACTTTTTTCATCTTGCAAAACTGAAACTCTGGACCCGTTAAACAATAACTCCCCATTCCCCTTTACACCCAGCCCCTGGCAACCATTTTCTTTCTATTCCTATAAATTTGACCACTTACAGTTCCCAGTAACCTATTATGAACATTCAAAATTTTTTGTGTGTTTTTAAAGAAAGCTTAGGGGGAAATTCCTTCATTGTTCATTTCTGATCAGTCTCTAAAATGTATGGGTTCTCCTTTGAAGGTCCACATTAAGCTAGTTCTAGGTCCTCGGGGTTTGTAGAGTTGTGAAATGGCTCATACTTCAGCACGGAGGCAGGGGCCTCCAGTCTGTGATGTGATTTATGGTTGGATTTTCTACCTTGCCAGTGCCTAGGACACTTCCGCAAACGATGGCAAGAAAGAGTTAGTGGCATGCCTTTCATGTCTCACCTCCTTTCATGTCTTACATTTTTACACAGTTACTAGCCACTTATTTTTTTGTTTTCTTTGAATGTGCTAAAGAGCAAGCCCCAATAAGATTATTTTAGGGCAGCACAATTTACATATCACAAGGGAAATTTTATTTGTGATAAAATTTTATTTTATTTGTGATAAAATACTATATTTTTATAGCATGATTTTGTCAAGAGTTCTAAGCCATTTTATAATACTTGAAAGCAAATACAGTGAACTACAGCAAGGCTGAAAGCAGTTTCCTAATTCTTTTTTTTTTTTTTTTTAGAGACTTTATTTATTTAGCAGAGAGAGATAGCGAGAGCAGGAACACAAGCAGGGGGAGTGGGAGAGGGAGAAGCAGGCTTCCGCGGAGCGGGGAGCCCGATGCGGGGCTCCATCCCAGGATCCTGTGATCATGACCTGAGCTGAAGGCAGACGCTTAACGACTGAGCCACTCAGGTGCCCCAGCAGTTTCCTAATTCTTTTAAGTACAAGGGCACATTAAAAAATGTTGTGGATCTCTTGGGGCGCCTGGGTACCTCAGTCGGTTAAGCAGACGACTCTTGGTTTTGGCTCAGGTCATGATCTCCGGATTGTGAGATAGAGCCTGTGTGGGGCTCCAAGCTCAGCATGGAGTCTGCTTGTCTTTCTCCCTCCCCCTCTGCTCCTCTTCCTTTTCTCACTCTCAAATAAACAGGTAAAATCTTTAAAAAAAGAAAAAGGGCTAAAAAGGAATTTTATGTTATAGGGAACACATGGCGGCATCAGCAGAGCACCTCTAACACTCTGAAAATTAAAATAGAAAATCAATATACAATGACTAATTTTTGTAAATTTAGGCACCTTAAGAAAAGAACAACTATCATTCCAATATATTTATAAGGATGTTCATAAAGAACTGTTTGTAATAGCAAAAAATTAAAAACAGCATACATTTTTTAACATGGAAAGATAATTATGATATATAAAATTAAAAAAAAAACCAGTTTCCAAAACAGTGTTTATAATATGCCTCTGTTTTATTTTTTAAAGTTCTGGAGTAAAATATACCTAAATGTTAAATGGTTATATCTAGGTAGTGGAATTATGGGGGGTTTCTTTCTCACATTTTTTCTTAGCTGTACTTTTTAAATACTTCTGTTAAGCATGTATTATATATATAACATATATAATATATATTTAAGCATGTATATATAATATGTATTATTAAATATATTTATAAAGAGAAAAATAATAAAAATCTCCCCTCTAGGCACAAAGAAAAAAGCTCCAAGGACACCAGAAGAAAAAAAAAAAGAGAGTAAAATTTGGTTATTGCCTAATTGGTGTTATCTATCAAATATGTGTATATATAAATATAAATGTCTCTACATGTTATCTGTATTTACATCTATATCTGAGGAAGTAATCAGAATGACAAGTAGGAAAGGGAAATCAAAGAAAGAATCAGCAGTGTTCATCCAAGAGAGCCCTATCTATCTGCTCATGACGGTGGTGCTGGGGGCCCCAGGCCAACACTGCCAAATGCCATGGCCAATTCCCTGCCTCACTCCAATCCGTGCTCACGCAGCAGCATTCTGATTTCAATTTAGTTGTTTGTTGTTGTTTTTTTTTTTAGATTTCATTTATTTATTTGACAGAGAGAGACGGTGAGAGCAGGAACACAAGCAGGGGGAGTGGGAGAGGGAGAAGCAGGCTTCCCGCTGAGCAGGGAGCCCGATGCGGGACTCGATCCCAGGACCCCGGGATCATGACCTGAGCCGAAAGCAGACACCCAATGACTGAGCCACCCAGGAGCCCCAATTTAGTTATTTTTTAAGTAGATTTCCTTACAGAGAAAAAATAAGTTGATAGGAGGATATGACATTTGATTTGCTATGAAACAATTTTTCTCATTGTGAATTAACAAACTGGAATTGTGGATGCTGTATTACTTTTGTGGGAGTTTGGTTAATTATAAGTACTTTGCTAAAGGACTGGATCACTATAAGAAATTCTGAAAAACAAATTAGGTTTCTGAGCTTGGACAGCTGAAGATCAGGTGATAGAACCTGATGATTTTATTAAGGTAATTATAAGCTGCAAGATCTTAGGACAACCAACTGGACTTCCCTAAGAAGCAATCCTATAATTCAATGTGTGACCTTTAGCATGAAATAAATACAGGACAGGAGTGTCTTGGAGACCTTGCCATAAGATATTTCCACAGTATGAACAATGGGGATGGCATTTTAGCTATGATCCAGCATATCATTCTCAGTCTGGAGTTGTAGATAAATTGAGGATCAGAGAAAGCAAGTCAGTTATCCAAGATTGCAGTTGATAACAGCCTGAACTTGGAATTACAATTGGTGCCTCCTAGTCCAGCATATGAAATTGTTTTCCACGGCCCTTATGAAATAATATTATGGCTGTAAAACGCTCACAGCTGTAAAATGCTCCCTTCCCTGTTTCAGTAAGCATTTATTGAGTAACTAATATGCTTAAAGCACTCTGCTAGGGTAAGAGTTTCTTCAAATCTGCTCTGTATGTTTAATGAGTAAATGTTTGACATTGAAAGTGGAGTAGAGGAAAATAACGGCTATTTTCTAAGAATCTAATACCTGCCAGACAGTGTTCTAGACATGCTACATCTTACTTCATTTATTGTTTACTAAGCCTTAGAATAGACCTTCTAATGATGTCATGAATGGATGCACTTTATCCCATCAGATTATATCCAAGATTATCATTAAATTAAAATGATAAATTACTGACATTTATTAATCACATAATTATATATAGCACTGAAGTGCCACTATAACTGAATAATCTTGGAGAAATGGGTTATAAATGCTCAGTCTAAATGGAGACTGGAGGCAATGACAACTCTCTTTTAGGATGAACTAACAGTTAATGCTCCCAATGGAAGAGGTTTCTCTTCTTTGTAGCTACACATTTAAACATTACCTCCCCCCACCAAAAAAACTTACAGAAGATTGCATATTGTATAATTGAATAATGAACAGGCAAATCTATAGAAACAGAAAGTAGATCCATGGTTGCCTAGGGCTGTTGGGGAGGGAAGTGTCGGATGAAAAGAAGAGTGACTGCTTTTGAGTATGGGTTGGATTTTTGGGTTGGTTGTTTTTTTTTGTTTTGGGGGGTTTTTTTTTGGTGTGGGGAGGTGACAAAATGTTCTAAAATTGATTGTGGCAATGGTTGCAAAACTCTGTAAGTATACTAAAAGCCACTGAATTGTACACTTTAAATAAGTTAATTGTATTGTATGTGAATTATATCTCAATACAGCTGTAATTTTTAAGTAGTTCTGAATTTCTGCTGTCCGATTGCCCAATCCCTTCAGATCAACTTTGTGAGACACCCTCTTAATAGCACTGGAGATTTTTACCATTAATGAGTTGTAACTTCAAAAAGCAATAGATAATATAAAATCTACAGATAATATGAAATCTTCAGAAACCAGGAACTTACAGAAACCGTGGAGAGTGATAGATAAATACCCCCACTGGGAATAATATATGTGCATCATAAAATAAATCACTGGTCTCTTGTTATGAAATAACAACACTGAGAAATCCTGGCCCCCCAGAATTCTGTTGTCTGCCCTCAGCCAGCTCAACTACGCTGTACTTCATCTGTGAAAAATGCACACTGTTGCCCACTGAGTCCTATTTGTGTGATCTCTAATCTTTCCTTTTTGGCTCTACAGTATCTCAACCATTTTTTTATGCCACTGGGAGGTATCTTTCCCGCATTCCTCTTCCACGTGGTTTTACAAATTTTTTAGGACAGCCTCCTCCCTTTACTCCAACACTTAAAAAAAAAACCAAAAACCAAAAACCTGCATCTACATACCCCAGAGAGCCACAATTCAACAAGGTAAAAAGAGGTGGTTCAGTTGAATACCTTATGGAAGATGGGTATAAGGAATACTTTTATCGCTCTCTTAATCATTAGATTCCTAGAGGCACCTCATTAGTAGGCAATGTTAAATCTTTCAATTGTCTGGACATGCCCTTAAGAAATCTCTTGTTTTACCTCCCAAGGTGAGTTCCAAGGGAGGGACTTACCTGGCACAAACTGCAGTGGAGCTCCACAGGCTAAGAAGGTTTCCCCCAGGGCTTGGGGCCCTTCACCTCACTTGTTGAGGGCAGGGAAAGCTGCTGCGGCTTTCCCTTCCTGGGCTTGCCCATTCTGCTAATTTTAGGCTGCTTCCTCATGCGGCTGCCATGGGTATCAGAGCATGTGGCTCCCCTCGGAGGAGCTATTTTCTCCTCTGAGTCTTACTTGTTTCCAACTTCTCTCCCTTCTCCACCTCCCCACCTCTGTGGGGTTGTGCTATTTCATAGTAAGAAACAAAATATCTTTCAGAATTATGCTTATTCTAATCTGAATTTATTCCTGAATCCAAGGGAACAAGGAAAACTTTTTTATATTAGATTTTAATTGTGCCTTCTAATAGATTCCAAATCATATATTTTTTTTAAAGATTTTATTTATTTATTTGAGAGAGAGAATGAGATAGAGAGCATGAGAGGGGGGAGGGTCAGAGAGAGAAGCAGACTCCCCGCTGAGCAGGGAGCCCGATGTGGGACTCGATCCCGGGACTCCAGGATCATGACCTGAGCCGAAGGCAGTCGCTTAACCAACTGAGCCACCCAGGCGCCCAGTTCCAAATCATATTTATCTAAAAAATATTTACTGGTTTTTTAGTGTGGATAAGATGTTGTCTTAGGGATGGGTTGAAATAGATGAGGGTGATTAAGAGTACACTTACCTTGATGAGCACAGAGTAACATATAGAATTATTATACACTATATTGTATACCTGAAACTAATATAATGCTGTATGTTATACTAGAAATAAAATTTTAAAAAATTATTTAAAAAGAGATGTTGCCTTAGGTCACAGGGATACAATAATAAGCAGAACAGATGTGTTATTTCACTAATGTAATCTTGATAACAGATTTATCAAACTTCTACTGTGTTCTGTGCTCTCTCTTAAGACCTAGGAATATAAAAATCAGTAAGGTAGAGTCCCTGTCTTCAAAAAACTTATAAGGTATTTCAATGTGCACAGAGATTCAAAGAGGCAGGGCTTATAAATTCCTGTTGAGATTTAGTTTTGATGTAATGAATGGATTCACTCATTTGGTTAATCAGTAAAACCGGACTTCAGATTATTCTATGAACATAGTACTCTGCCAGGCATTGGAAGAAATTAAAAAAAAAAGAGCATAATACAGGTCCCTCCCTTAGAAAGATTATAATCTAAACAAAGAATAACTGTTCAATGAACAAATATTTAACGTGTATTTATTATATACATGATCCATCCTCTTCATTGAGGGCTTCTTAATTATCTTTTTTTTCCCCTGGAGACATTGTTTTGAAAGATTTTGTACATTAAATAACAATTTCTAACAATTTATTTCTCATGTTTTATTATTCAAGGATAAAAATTATGCCAACTAGAGCTTCTGACTAATATGAAACAATTTATATTTGTTCATTTTTGGGGATACAAGGGTGAAAAGATCCAAGCTCCTGACCTTGAGCCAGCAGTCTAGTGAGGGAGAAGATAGACAGTTGATTATGTTATAAAGTGGCAAGTTCTACAATAGAGGGTGGGGTTCTCCCAATTGTGACAGGGAAGGCAAGTCTTCACAAGGAAAGTACTGCTTGAGCTGAGTCTTGAAAAATGATAATTTCACTAGGTTAAAGAAACAACATGTGGGAAGGTATGAGAGAGTTATGAGAGAGAATTTTTCATAGCTCATAAAATAAAGATAAGGTATGATTTGGAGGATGTGGTAGGGATGAGGTTGCAGAGGAGGTAAGGACTTGATTATATATGATGTTAAATGCCTAAATGATAAAAAGTTTTAAGGAGATATGATCAAATCTACATTTTAGAAATATCGCCCCAGTGGTTTTGTGGATGGACCAAAGAGTCAAGAAGACTATCAGTAGTCCACAGGCTATGGCAGAAGTCCAGGCTGGATAATTGGAACTGAGGTAGTGCTGGAGGGATGAAAGTTTGAATAATTATGGCTACAAAGCAAAGCAACTACATCTTCATATGTTATTGGTATAATCAAACAAATTGCTTATTAACTTAAAGGATAGAAATATACAAGTGTAGTAGACAAGATGGATATGCTAAGCAGCATCTCAAGGCTCTCCTTTATATCCCCATAAACAGTTTGCTATTCTATGGAGCCAGACTGGTTGAAGAACCTGAAGAAGCCAATTCTAGATGGTGAAAACACAGATGATGACTATCAATGTAACAAGACACATCTGAATACATTCAAGTTAATAAGATTTTCTTGAGGTAATGGAGGTGTTAATCTTATTGTGGTAAGAATTTCACAATACATATGTATATCAAATCATTACACTGTACACCTTAAACTTACACAATGTTATATGTCAATTCTATTTCAATACCACTGGGAAAAAAGATTTTATTCAACCTGAACAAAAGAAGACTGAACATATCTATTATTTATTTACATTTGTGGCTAATTGGCCGTGTAGTTTCATGGTCTGGGCATGTCTTCTACATGAACTTTAAGCGCCCCAATACTTGGAAAGAGGTCCTTAGCACCCTTTTGAGCAAAAAGTAGGCTACAAAGCTCTAAGATCCATTAGGTAAACTTACATTGACCTCTATGTGTGTACAATACACCTTGGAGCAGGGAAAAATATCAGAACGATGTTCAGTAAAACGTTAGCCATGTGTATCTCCTAAGGTAGTATTTCTGATGGTTATTTTCTTCTTTGTATCTTACTAAATTGTTTGAATTATTAACAATAAACATTAATATTTTAAAATAAAACCTATTTTAATTTTTTAAATGAGAATTGCCCATACTAAACAAATTTAAATTTTAAACAGAAGAGTTTTTACACTAAATAAACCATCTTACCCAGTCTATTTGTAACTAAGTTAGAGAAGGATAAGACATTTTACGCTTACCATAGATTAATTTGATGTGTAATCAGATTCTCTGATCATGCAGGACCTTACATTTTAAAAAGATGTTTTCCACACTAAGAACAAGTTAAACATTCACCATTCCACAGGATTTCTATTTTATTGTCAACACTATCAGAACTTGCGAATGGGAGCAGTTTGATTGAAACTGAACAGATGAGGTTGTTATTTATTGAAAGTGAACAGTACACAACACTTCAACTTTTCATATCCCTATGTTTACGAAGAGTAATTTCTCTCTCCCTTTTTAAAAAGGTAAAAAACAGAGGCTTGAACTGCATGACATTCCTCTTGGACAAACATCTCTGTCATTTTAATGTGGTTAAACTGTATTTAGGCAATGTGGAGGTGGCAACTATAATTTGTCTTCTAGGAACACTCTGTCCTTGCTAATCACTACTACTCAACTGTTCCTGCAGGCTATAAGAATACATTTTTAAACTCTATTGAAAATCTGTCCATAAAAATGTCTGTTTTATTTATTTCTGGATCCCAGTTATTATCTTTTTTATTAAAAAAAAAAACCCATGAGTAGCAGTACACATTTTTTAATAATTTGCAATCAGTAAGTGCAAAATTTACTGTATGCTGAAGGCAACTAATGGTTGGTCCTAGAGGACATGAGTTGTATGCATGTGTTGAGGGGGACTTTATTTTTGTTTTTTTGAGGGGGAGTTTAAAAAGCTTTTCCATCTCCTTAATTTTGCAGTCCTCTGTGCTGCCTTCATAAGATTTTTAATGCTTAAGTAAGAATCGGAAATATGTTGTCAGTTCCCCTTATAAAGAGTGATAATTGATTAGGATATACAGCAAGGCTGTTTCTTTTATACCATTACTTTGGAAGTTATTAATAAAGGATTCAATAGATGAAGATAATCATGCTGCAGCTGTTCAAAGAAGTAGTACTGTTAATTGGACAAAGACCTGTAGTTATAGTCTTAGTCCTGATTCTGTTTGAGGGCAGTGAGACATGTCATTTAAAAATATACTCTTATAAAAAATATATATGTGTGTATGTATGTGTGTACATATGTGTGTGTTTCTGTATACACATATATATAATCTCGTCCTTTGACTTGATGGCTATATTAATGATTTAGCCTGGTGTGGGACCTGAGACAAGGGACAAAATAAAGCAAATTTCCCAGATTTCATATTTCTAACAGCTAAATTGGAAATTTCCAACCTCAAACATCTTTATAAGACTCTATGAAATCAGTAGCAACAAAAGAATTCAATTTGCTACCCAACAGTTTAGCTCTATTAGTTGAGATTCTTCCTCTTTATTGCTATTTTATTTTATTTTATTTTAGTTGACTGTTAAGCTCTAATAGTTGAGATTCTTCCTCTTTATTGCTATTTTATTTTATTTTATTTTTTAAGATTTTATTTATTTATTTGACAGAAAGAGACACAGCGAGAGAGGGAACACAAGCAGGGGGAGTGGGAGAGGGAGAAGCAGGCTTCCCACCGAGCAGGGAGCCCGATGCGGGCTCGATCCCAGGGCCCTGGGATCATGACCCGAGCCGAAGGCAGATGCTTAATGACTGAGCCACCCAGGCGCCCCTCTTTATTGCTATTTTAATAGTTTTTTTTTTTAAAGAAAACACAGACTTAAAAGATTCATAGAAGTATAGATCCCATACTTTACACTTTATTGCTTCGGTATGTTCATTATTAATTGGACTCATAGAATCCTTATCTTATGATTGCTGTGGGATAAAATTAAAGTATAGTTTATCACACAGGTAGGACTTTGTTTAACAATTTTTTTTTTTCCCTTGAGAAAACATTCTTCGGTTACCTGTAGATATCCACAAAGATCTTCTTACTAGTTACATTAAATATAATCTAGGACGCGGAGCAAGATGGCGGAGGAGTAGGAGACCTGGACTTCGTCTCCTCTCAGGAATTCAGCTGGATAGGGATCAAACCATTCTGAACACCTTCCTTCCCTGGGAGGAGCCGCGCGGGAGTGCACCGCAGGGATCTGCTGGGTTTGGAGACTCCACCCAGGGTCGGGTGCCAGAGACAGAAACGCACGGTCACAGGCCGGGTGAGCACGGAGTGCGGCCAGAGACCGGGGAGACGGGAGCGACCGACGGCTTCTCTCTGGGGGCCCACCGAGAAGCGGGGCCCCGAGTTCTCGGGTCCTCTGGGGCGGAGACTGGGAGGCCGCCACCTTCACTCTCCGCCTCCAAAGCTGCACGGAAAGCTCGCAGGGAACAAAAGCCCCCTGTTTAACAATTTTTATTCTTTGCCACCACAGACACACAAAAAACCCCAGAGTGTTTTGAGAACTTTCTCTGATTAGAAAGTGTAGTAACTAGAGTAATCGCACTGTAATTTCAAAGGCTTGGACACATCCCCACATACTGGTCAAGGACCACATTACATGTGATTTTTTAGGCTTTTGACTATTGGAATGCCAGTTGAATTCCTGTAATTAGGGGATGAAAAGTAAACACAGAGAAATTAGAGAGAGTTATAAATAGAGAGCATTTAAAAATGTTTCAGGTATTCATAATATGAACATTCACTACTGTTTCACACTAGGATACTGAGAAAAAAATTGAAGCCCAACCCAAATGTACATTTGGAGCAGCAAAGGAGGTTAGCATAATTGCAAGAATGACATTGAGAAAGATTCTATAATAAATATTCAGAATTATTACTCTTTATGTTGTAGATTAAAAGGCATATATCATAACATATAATATTATCAATAAAATTGTTTTGCTAGCATCTATTAAAAAGAAGGGACAATATTTTCTTCTGTGATTTCTCATTTGTGTGGCAGAAGAGAGTTTTTTCTCCCATTTCACCCACTTTGGGCTAGGCCCATACACACCTAGAATAACAGAAGAAAGACTTTTTATAATGCAATTCAAAAGAAAAAAAAAACCTGTTATGGGCTGAATTGTGACCTCCCAAATTCATATGTGAAGTCCTAACCCCCAGTACCTCAGAATATGACCATATTTGGAGATAGGGCTTTAAAGAAGTAATTAAGTAAGCTGAGGTTAAATGGGTGAGCACCAACCCAATATGACCAGTGTCTTTATAAGGAGACTAGGACACAGAGAACACCTGGACCAAGCAAGCAAAGGCCATGTGATCACCCAGGAAGAAGGAGGCCATCTGCAAACCAAGGAGAGGCCTCAGAAGAAACCAAATTTGCCAACACCTTGATGTCTGACTTCTAGCCTCCAGAATTTAGAGAAAATAATTTTCTGTTGTTTATGGCACCTAGTCTGTGATATTTTGTTATGGCAGCCCTACCGAATGAATACAGAAACACATTCTTGATTTTTCAAACTTAAGGTCAAAACAAAACACAATTTCTCCTAGTTAAAATGTGTCCTCCCCCTTCCCTCACCAGCCATCCTCATCTTTGTAAATGTCCTCAAATCAGAAAACTACCAGTGATCACCCAGCATTCCTCCCATTCTGATGCCCTACAAACCATCACAGCCCTGTTAGTTCTATCCCCAAAGTATATTTTTGAATCTATCTTCTTCACTTTACCCCCATCACAACCACCTTAGTCCCCACCACTATTAATCCACTTGGATTATTGCAAAAACCTCCTAAATAACTTCCTCCATTTCACCTGCCTCTACTCCAGCAGTCCTATCCAGTTCAGCAGCAAAAGTAATCTTTTTAACACTTATAATTGTTGCCCCCTCTCCTGGCTTAAACCCCTTGAGCAGTAATTGCAGTAAAATCCCTTAATATGACCTATTTGATCCAGCCTCTGGCTATCTATCACCAAACATATCTAGCGCCCCTGAACTCCATCTACACTAATTTTCTTTCAATTCCTGGAAAATGCCGAGTTCTTTCCTGCCTCAAAGGCTTCACTTTGCTCCCTCCACTTAGAATGTTTCTCATCCGTCTCTTCTATGGCTTCCCCCTTCCCTTTGTCTTCAGTTTTAATAGCAACTTCTCCATTGAGGCCTTCACTGTCTATTCTATTTCAATGACTTACTCTTTTCTCCATTTCTACCTCTTGTTTATTTCCTTAGTATTTATTACAGTTTGAAGTACTTTTATTTGATGCCTACTTGTTTTATATATATATATATATATATATATATATAAATTACTTTCCCAAATGTTTTATACCTTGTAGTTCAGGACAATATTAATAGTAATAAAAGCTAATATAAATAAATAAAAAAATTGTGACTGAGAAGTAATTTTCTGTAAAATAGACCATTAATAAATGTCTGTAGGTGTCTTTGGGAGAATAGAAGGACAGAAGTCTGAGATGGTCTGTAGCCTCAGGCTCTGAATCCAGAGAAACCAGCACCAGAGGCCATACTCATCAATCTAATACTGCTTTTATACAACAAGTTTACATTATCTTAATAGCCCTCTGAACCTATACTTGTCTTAACTTAAAGACAATCACAGTGGTCTTTCAACAATAAATAAATAAATAAATAAATAAATAAATAAATAAATAAATAAATATTATTAGAAGTGGGAAGACAACACAAGAGTTCAGTAAAGATTTGTTGAAGAACCTTATAGAAGATCTGCCTGCCTTATGTACACTTCAGGCTGAAGCCGTAATGCTAGGTCAAAGACCAAGGAGATGAGATAACCATTGGGCCTGTAAGACTGGATGAAAAGAGCAGAACTCTCCAGATGGAGGGACTGAAGTAAATGTGGGTATATAACTGCTTGATTGAAGACTCTAAACTTGGAGAGTAGGAGTGGGGAAAATGACTGGAGGAGGCTCTTCCAGTTGTCCCCCTGAGGTAGAACCTATGATTTGGTGGCAATTGGTGACAAATTCTATCAAAATTAACAATAAAAAGATTAACCTTGCCATACATTCCACGTCTCCATTTTTGGAACTTAGGTTGTTTTTAATTTTTGCTATTAGAAATCACATGAGAATAAAAATCTTTGTTCATAATTTTATTTGCTGCCTCTTTGTTTTTATCTATTTCTCCTATTAGAATTGGGACCATGGCACATAGTAGGTGTTCAAAATAAAGATTTGTTGACTGCATCTTGTATTTTCTTAGGACAGAGTGCAGGTGTGATATAATACAGGTAAATAATTTAGTACAATGTCTCATAACAAATATTGTTAACTATTGCTGAATGAAATTTACTGGCTCTTGAAACATTACTGTCAAATTTATTTATAAAAAGGTTGTGATAATTTATAATGCTGCCAGCACCATTAATAAATTCATTCAATAATTTTTTTTTTTTTTTTGAGCACATGCTGTAGGCCAGGAACTGTTCAAGATATTTGGGATAGAGCACTGAGTAAAACAGACAAAATTCCTGCCTTTATGGGGTTTTCATTGTAATGCAGGAGACAAAAGTTATGTATCTATCTAGATAATACAGCTGACCCTTGAACAATGCAGGGGTTGGGGTGCTGATCACCTGCGGAGTAGAAAATCCATGTATAACTTCTGACTCCCTAAAAACTTAATTACTAATAGCCTACTGTTGACCAGAAGTCTTACCAATGACATCAACAGTCGATTAACACATATTTTGTATGTTATATATTTTATGTACCGTATTATTACAATAAAGTAAGCTAGAGAAAAGAAAATGCTATGTAAAAAGTCATAAGGAAAATATATTTACAGTACTTTACTGTAAAAAAATCATATAAGTGGATCCATGCAGTTCAAACCTGTGCTGTTCGAGGTCAGCTGTATATATAGATTGTATATAACTGATTATCTATTTTTAAACTTATCAGTATGTGGCATGCAATATAATAAATATAATAGTATACATTTATGTATTACACAATAAAATATCAGGTAGTGATAATGGATATGAAAGAAAATAAAGCATGATAAGATTCTAGAGGGGGGGGTAGTATTATGGATAGGGTGGTCAAGGAAGACTGGAAAGGTAACCAGTAGAGACACAAATGAAGCAGGTGAGATGAGATCCAGCACAAGCAGTATGGCTGGATGGAAAGTAGCAAGGGATAGAGTGGGACAGAATGAATACCTATTTTAGTGGTCTTTTAACGGTGTGGGTACTATTTTTTTTTTTAAATGAAAATAACACAATAGGTAAAAGGTATTTTACATTTCTCCTAAATTAAAATTATATCATTATTGGTGAGATAAAGTGCTTTCCCAAATGTTTTATACCTTGTAGTTCAGGATAATAATAATAATAAAAGCTAATATAAAATGTTTTCCATGAGAAAACAAGAAACTTACACTGGTTTGACAGTGGTCAATTACACGTCCCCACAGTTGTTCCAGCGTGCCTGTTCACCTGCCCTCCACCCAACCCTTCTCTACTGGCTGCTCTTTTAAAGTCTACCCTAACTCAAATTTGGATTTTTATTACAGATCTAAAACTCTTTCGATTTTATACTGATTAAATCAGTACTGCAGTATTTGAAAAAAAAAAAAAAGCTAATATTTTTTAAACACTTGCCAGGTACAAGGTACTGTACATGTTACCTTATTAAATCCTCACAACCCAGTGAAATATGGATTATTAACATTCTCAATCTATAGAAATTGTGACTGAGAAGTAATTTTCTGTAAAATAGACCATTAATAAATGTCTGTAGGTGTCTTTGGGAGAATAGAAGGGCAGTAGTCTGAGATGGTCTGTAGCCTCAGGCTCTGAATCCAGAGAAACCAGCACCCGAGGCCATACTCATAGATCTAATGCTGCTTTTATACAACAAATTTACAATATCTTAATAGCCCTCTGAACCTATACTTGTCTTAACTTAAAGATAATGACAGGTTGTTTTCTAAGATCTCGTACCATAGTTTCATAGATTTATAAGGTTAAAGCAAACATCTAGAAATGTCCTTTCCACTTTTTAACAAGCTTTAAGAATATTCCAGACAGAGATGCATCCATGTGGCAGAGATAGCTGTCTACTAATTCATGCTTTCTCTTCCATAGTTTAAAGAAGTACCGGGAACTCAGACAGGTAGTATGTTTCCCAGTCCCCTTGCACCTAGGTGTATAGTTTTTGCAAATGTTATTGGTGCCGAAGTGGTATGTGGCACCTCCCCAACAAGGGTTTTAAGAGGCTCCCTGTGCCTCCATCTCCCAAGGTTCCTGGAAATCAGTTTCATCACTTAGTCACTTAGGAACACTCAATTGGGCTGTTAAAATATAAAAGAAAATATACTTTCATTATGTTAAGTCACTCAAATTTTAGTATTTATTTGTTGCAATATCAAGTACATATCTTAAAGATCCCAGATTCCATAACTTCCCTTTTTATGATATATTGAGACATCAAGTCCTTAAGGTTAAAAGACAACAAAAGTCCAGGGCAATGAAGCTATCAAAATAAGAATAAAGTATGTTTTGTTAGTATCCCCACCACTCCCAATATTGAAATTATGCTTTCTTTGCTTAAGTATCTTGTCATTTTTATGCTTGTTTCTGTAACACACTGCTGTGAGTTGAACTGGATCCCCCAATGAGATATGCTTACCTCTAAATTCTAGTACCTGAAAATGTGACCTTATTTGGAAAGAGGTCTTTGCAGATGTAATTCAGTTAAAAGAGGTCATAATGGATCAGGGTGGGCCTTAACCCAATGAATTGTGTCCTTGTAAGAGGGAAATTTGGACACAGACACACCAGGAAGAACATCATATAGAGACAGAAGCAGAGATTACAGTGATGCATCTACAAACCAAGAAATACCAAGGATTGTCAGCAACTCCCAGAAGTTAAAAACGTATGGAGGAGATTCTCTTCTGAGACCTCAAGAGAGAACCAATCCTGCTGCCACACTGATTTCCAACTTCTGGCCTCCGCTAACTGTGAGACAATAAATTTGTTTTAAGTCACCCAGTTAATGGTATTTTGTTATGGCAGCCCTAAAAGAATAATACACACACATATTTTAGCACAGGCATTTCCTAATCTGAAATACATTTTTCAACGAGATAAAGAAACTTGGCTTATTGAGGAATTCTTCCTGAATTCTCAACATTCACTCTGAAGTCACAAGTTCTAGCAAAGTCTAGCAAAATTTCAAGAGTGCCTTGTTTCAAATTTTCCTTTTAAAGAGACTGTTATGAAAACTGCCCTAGGAAAGCCAGACTTCGTTTTTATGAAGCAGGGACTCCAGTCACATGCGCTGCTTAATTTTCTCTGAATGAAGGAGGCCTTACACTGTGTAAGTTTATCTTTCAGGCAGAGTGCAATGTGATGGCAGCCATCACGACACCAGCAGCCTGAACTGGTGGTGCTGATTGATATATTTTAGGTCAGTAGGTTCAGTCATTGCTATGAATGTACCTGGCATCCTCAGATTAGCTCCAGTTGAGGCTAAGGGTAAAATAAAAGGCTTCACCCGCCTTTATATTCGTATTTGTGATCTTTATCTGCCACTTCAAATTCTCCTCGGAAAAAGGCAGAATGAAATAAGAGAGACTGGAACCTATGAGCAGAAAGACAACCAGCAAACGAAGGGATTTTCTTCACTAAAATGCCAATCAGCGCGCCGAAGCTTTGTTACAAGACACGCCGAAGACCTCCAACCGCTTTCACAAACTCGAACTTCTGTAGTTGGCATTTTCCTCCTCTTAAAGCAACGCAAAGCACACACTACGCAGGCGCTCGAGTCGAGGTGCCCTGGGAGGATTCCGACGCAGGCGCGCGGGCCGGGAAGTGGGCGGGCTCGCGCGCGTGCTCTGTGGTTCACTTCCGGCCTGCCCCTCCCCCTCCTCCTGCCTGCTTAGCTACCTTCCCCCTCTCCCTTCTCCTCCCCAGTCTCTTCCCCAACTCTCCCCACCCCTTGCGCTCTCCGCCCCGTTTGCCTCCTGTCCTTCCCCGCCCGCTCCATCCGGGTCGCTGACGGCTGTCTCTGGACTGGACAGCGGTGGCTGCTGCTTTTCTGTAGGTACCCGGTAAAGTTTCACAGGAGCCGGGGAGGGGAGCAGCGGGGCAGCGGCACCGACGCCGGAGGAGCCCTGGTGTTCGCCGCCACTGGCAGAAGAAGGAGGGTCCAGGAGCTGGAGACCTGCCTCAGCTGCCGCGCTGCCTCGCTCTCTGGGGAGGCGCCGCCCCCCCCGTCGCCCTGGGCTTCCCCTGCCTGGAGAGGCTGGGTGAGTCGTTGCCCCGGTGGGTTCGGGGGCGTGTGACGGCGTCAGGGAGGGGGCAGGCCGGGCTGGGCGGATACAGGCCGGCTTGGCGCTGGGTGCTTTCTCAGCGCTTCCTCGGGGTGGGGGGCGGGGGACGAGGACTGTGTTGGTGCTCTCTGGCCGGGGGGCTGGAATGTCGCACCTCCTTGGGGAAGGGCCTCCCTTCGACTGAGGGCTGCCGAAGTGCGGAGCCTTGTCGACTGGCCTCTGCGGCTGCTGCGAGCGGGCGGCTGCCGTAGTTGACTGGTCGGCCCGCGGGGTTGGGTGTGTGAGGACGATTTCTCTCTCCTGGTTCCCCTGGGCTGATCTGAGTGCATGTTCAGGGAATGATGGGAATAAAGTGCTTCTCATTCCCCTACCTGTTGCTGGCGAGAGGACGCCTTTCCCATACCTTCTGACTTTTTAAAGAAAAAGATGGTTAAACCTCATGCGCTGAAATCGGAGGTATTTTTCTGTCGTCTATTCTTTAAAAAAAAAAAAAAATACGGTTAGACAATGCAGAACTCTTGGGAACCATAGAGTTCCGATGTCCCAAAAGAATAAAATCAAACTTCTCTGAATGGATAGGTCATGGAATGGACAGCTTTTGGCAATTGCTAGCCGGAACGTAGGAAAGTTGGGTTTTGAAACTTCTCAGGTTCTGTGTAAGGAATGTGGGTGACTACAACGGGAATAAGGCTGACTTCCTGTAATTGTTATTTAGTAACGTGATGTATTTAAAAGTCTGTGTGGGTTTACATGAAGTGGACTCTTTGATACGTGTCTTTACAAGGGAAGAAATATTCAGTGTACTGGAAAGTTCTACAGATTTCGCCACCAATCAGTGTCCCATCCCCCATTCCTATTCTTGAAAAATCGGCAGTGGTAGGGTTATTTGCATTTTTTTCCCATTTCCAAATACTTGTCACAGAGGCATAGATCGATACAGATTGCCCAGGAGAAGTATTTTTCAGTCACGGTTACCATTCGTAATAGAAAATGTTGAATTTGGGGGAGCATCTTGATACTTAAACTGCGTATTTTGTTTTGTGAGTATATAATTATGTACGGTGACTTAGTTTTAAAATTAAATAAGTAGTGAGGTTGGAGTGTTACTATTTTGATTTGTAAAATACATCTTTGGAGGCGATTGTCTTAAGATTGAGGTTTGGCGAGAGAGAACCATACTTTTCTCCAGGGCCTATTCGTATGAATACTTGGAAGATCATTTAAATTGTGGGAAATTTAAAGTTTCCATTATTGGTTTTTATTTCTGTTAAAAGTAAGAACTTCAGTTGTTTGCTGATACAGAGGTAGGTATTAAAAGGTTTAATTATGATTTGAGGGAGATTGCAAGGTTTTATGTTTGTGTAGTTGGGAGAATTTTTCACTGTGTATATACTTGATTTTGGGGGTAGTGGATAGATGTTTTATTTCTTGCTCAGAATAAAATGATTTAAAGTGAAGCAAAAATTAAGTTGATCAAAGTACTTAATGTTTCCATTAGATTAGTGTAACATAAGGTAGCAAAAAGTCAAAACTAGTTAATATGTTTTAAATTTTGCAAAGAATTTGAGTGAAATTTTCTGTAAATGTGTGTTTTTAAAAATTCAACTGATGGGTTTTTTAAACTGGATGATACTTATATAGTAAAATAGATCTCATGTTTACTATGTAGTAATTATTGTAGCATAGCACTTGAAAGAACAGTTATACATCATGTTTCCTTTGAAGTCATATTAACTTTTTTGTATCTCCTCAGACATAGGTATACCTCCAAATTTCCAGTGTTTCAGAAGGAAGTTTTTTATTGAAACTGGAAGACCAAAAGAATTACAAACATGTTGTGCTGGGGAAATGCATCTTTTGGACAGCTAGGTTTGGGTGGAATTGATGAAGAAATTGTACTAGAGCCCAGAAAAAGTGACTTTTTTATAAATAAAAAGGTCCGAGATGTGGGATGTGGACTCAGACATACAGTATTTGTTCTGGATGATGGAACAGTGTACACATGTGGATGTAATGATCTAGGACAGCTAGGTCATGAAAAATCCAGAAAGAAACCAGGTAAGTTGAAAAATTTTTGTTTGCTCTTTCTAATAATTATATCATGTAAGTTTGAAATGTCAAATAATTTCTCTAGTCCTAAACCCATATTTTTTTTTTATCAAGCTTTAAAAGCAAACTAGGAGTTAAATATATCCTTTACATTTGTATGCTTCTAAGTACTTGATTATTTTGTGGTTTCTATTATTTTAAACTACTGTTGTTATAAACCCTTATTGTATGAAGCTTTGGTTTCAGAATTTTATGGTGTTGTAAAACAATAGAGAAAACCAGCATGCCGTGTGGATACCTTTTCTTTCGGACAGAGTATATAGGTATAGAGCATATAGAATGTAGGTCCTGTGTAATAAGTACTATTCAGCTACCTTGGCAGGTTTTAAATGCATAATTTATTGTGTTGTTTTCCATACATCAGAAAGAAAAGTAAATAAGATGGAAACTTGCCTAAAATATATCCTAATTTTTCTTTTGTTCTCCCTATTGTAGTATATGAAATACAGAATTTTATTTGGTTTAGTTTGAAATATCTTTTATTCCCCTAATTTCATACTTTCAAGTAGCTGCACTAGCTATTAAAAGTTTGTGACTATGATATGTCCTGATTTTGTAGTAGCCATATAAGCCAAATGTAAAATAATCTTTAGTGTAATGAGAATTTTGAGGAATTTGTTCTCATGTCATGTTCTCTTCCTGGATATAGACAAGATTTTAAAAATAAGATATTACCAAACTTAGAAATATTGTTATGTGAATTTTGCTTTCAGTTATGATTACTAAAAGTTAATTCTTAAGATGGTAAAATCAGATAAGACTGCAGCTGTACTGATTTATAGTTTCTTCTTTTAACTCAAATTAATGGCACTTAAGTATTTTCTATGGAATTCTTTTTCTTTTTTTTTTTTTTTTTTAAGATTTTATTTATTTATTTGAGACAGAGAGAATGAGATACAGAGAGCATGAGAGGGAGGAGGGTCAGAGGGAGAAGCAGACTCCCTGCCGAGCAGGGAGCCCGATGCGGGACTCGATCCAGGGACTCCAGGATCATGACCTGAGCCGAAGGCAGTCGCTTAACCAACTGAGCCACCCAGGCGCCCTATGGAATTATTTTTCTTTACCACTTCATTATTTAAGTGGTTTCTATTGTTAGTCTACTTTTGAGAGGTTAATGTAGATATAAAATAGTAAGAAATTAAATATTAAAGCATGTTATTCATCTTTCATACCATCTCACCACCATGCCAGACCTCACCTTTCTAACTTGTAAATACTGTATAGTTTTCATCCTTTCTTTGTTGGTAGGGTCTTAATCTTTTTCCTTCTGCCTTAATTTGTAATTTAAGTCTTTCGGATGAATGGTAACAATCCTTAATACAGTAGGTTTAATTATTGCAGAACTCAAGGTAAAGTGGCAGCTGTCTTGTACTCTACCTCACTAAGAACATTTTATGGAATCTTATCAGAATTTCATAATCTTAGGTATTGAGGTTGTCATGTGTAGACATGAATGGTAATTTATTGATATATATTTGCTATCACTGCTTCAGAGGCAGATGTATCCTTTACCTTTTTTGCTTAGCTTGGAATGCTGCCTCAAGTTGAGATTTTCATGGTTTTGGGGCTGTTGCCTTTTTTATACTTAACATGCTCCACAGAAATAATTGAACAAATCTCTGTATTGCTTTAGTAATTTCTGAGAGGCTACAGAACAAGTAAAAGTACAAAGCCAGCACATAGGAATTGCCAGTATAGTTACTGAAATTTACTAAAGTTTAAATTTTTTAAATCTTACTAAGCATCTGTTTTGTGTCCAGGACAAGGGTAGACACTGTGCCACTGTGCATTAGTAGTATGTGTCTTTAACAACTTTTAACTCTGTAGGTAAGATTCTCAGAAACTTAACTAGCCAGGAGAGGTTTTTTTTGTGGTCATGTTGACATTGTGATGATTGCATTGTGACATTTATATACCGTATTGATTCATCTTGGAAGCATTATTTGGTACTATAAAGTTGGGAGGGTGGGTTTACCTAATTTACAATACCTCTTCAGGATTGCCTTATTGTCCAGGGTACACTTATGGACTGGAAAAATGAAAAAGGCATGAACTTTGTCTTTGAAAAATTTGGAGCCTGGGTTGGGAGTTAAGGCATACATAAGTGAAATAGCTGGAGAGGATTGAAGGTTGACATGATATGATATGTCCCTTGAAACTGGGAAGTTTTAATGATGGGAAATGTCATTGTGGGGTAGATTAAAGATTTCTGGGAGAAAATGAAGTCTTAATTTTTTTTTTTTTTTTAAAGATTTTATTTATTTGAGACAGAGAGAATGAGAGAGAGAGAGCACATGAGAGGGGGGAGGGTCAGAGGGAGAAGCAGGCTCCCTGCCGAGCAGGGAGCCCGACGCGGGACTCGATCCAGGGACCACAGGATCATGACCTGAGCCGAAGGCAGTCGCTTAACCAACTGAGCCACCCAGGCGCCCTGAAGTCTTAATTTTAATTCAACCCCTGATCACATAAATAGCCAGAAAATAAATCTGGAGCTGAAATAGTTTAGTTTTAAAGGAGAAGAGCCTGATCTTGAGAAAAGCTTTTTACTGGAAGTCCATGTTCAATGACACATTGAAGTATATCTGAGTTACAGAGGTAGGAGAAAGTAAAAGTTCGAAAGGAGGTAGTGCTCTGATAGGGACTTTTCTTTTAACCTCAGTTTTGACTTAAGGTGTTAGAGTGGAAACTTCTAATGTTTTTTAACTAGAATTATTTCCCTTGGGAATAATTCTTCAGTGATTTAAATGTATTCCTTCCTCAACTTTTTTTTTTTTAATTTGTGAGTTTTTGAGGACTGAATTAGGAGGTAAGGAGTTCTTGTGTAACTGGTTTTAAAGTTTTCTGTTAATTGAGTGAGTCTGATTGAATTTCTAGGACCATATAATAAACATAATTCATTTCATCAGAGCTTTAAACTGACAGCATACAGAAAGGAGGGAGCTAGGAATTGTTTCTTTGTAGATAATGGCTTTATAAGCATACTAAATATTCTATAATAAGGAGTGAAAGAGAAACAGGTCGCTTCATTCATTAAGAATAAGCTATTCTTTTTTTTTTTTTAAGATTTTTTTTTTAAATTTTATTTATTTGACATAGAGACAGAGAGAGAGGGAACACAAGCAGGGGGAGTAGGAGAGGGAGAAGCAGGCTTCCAGCCAAGCAGGGAGCCCGATGCGGGGCTCCATCCCAGGACGCTGGGATCATGACCTGAGCTGAAGGCAGACGCTTAACCGTCTGAGCCACCCAGGCGCCCCAAGGATAAGCTATTCTTGAGAGTTATCATAACCTACTGGAGGACTCAGGCTTACAGTGTAGTAAATAGATTCAGCCTATGGCCTATTGGGAGAGGTTTCCATTCTGAAAATTTTAGGAACCACAAAGGAAAGGTTCAGTGATATCCTTTATTATACACCAGAAGTACAGATTGTGTCCATGTTCATCTCCGTTCTCTTGTATATGTATGCCCCTTGCTATCACTACTAGCTCTTTCTGATTATTTCCAGAGGCGTGAACATCTGTTTCACTCTCGTGTATGTATTTTTCCTTCATAAGAATTTTTCAAAACTCTTTTTTACCTAGTGGCTCTTAGTTTCTTAATTCATAGCTAACAGATAAATATATCTGATCTTTAATATGCTAGACCAGTCCATCTGAATAAATTGTTTTATTTTTATATTTCTTTCCAAATTCACTTCTGAAGATTTTAAGATAATGTATAGGAAGTGTACTTTTTTTTTTTTAACAAGATCATTTATTCAGTGTATATTCAGTCATAGGTATTATTTGGTAACCATGGTCTTAATGTTTTGCACATCTGTTTCCATTTATTTCATGTTAGAACTAGTACTAAATATTTTATGACCATGAATTTGTAAAATAATGTGATATAGTCCTCTTAAAAATGATTGTTTTGATAGTTTTTCATGGTTTACAGAGTTCTTTCAGTTAGATTATCTCATTTAATCCTCACAACAGTCTTGTATGGTAGCTAGGGCAGGTGTTACAGTCCCCATTTTACAAATGAGGAAAACTGAAGTAAAATGAGATTAAAAGACTAACAATTAGTAGGCTAGCAAATGTTAAGGGAGCTCTCTAAATGCTGTGGTTTTACCTTTATCCCATGAACGTTTTCACCTGCCATATTTAAAAGATAAAAGAGTGTTTATTCACCTAGGAGGAAACTAGTTTCCATCAGTATTTTAATGTCATTCTGAGGGTTAAAAAAAAAAAACTCAAAATTTTACTCTTTTATAACTAATGTTATACAGTGAAGATGTATTTTATTATCTCCTCCCTTCTCATGTATAAATTCAGAAGGAAGTCATTTTAGGAACTGTGTAAGAAGGTTGAGAGTCCTATTTTCAAGATGTAATATCATGCCAACATAAACTAAAAATACAAATATATGTATTTCATTCCTTAACTGAAGACTAACTTGATTAGCGAAGTCAGCAGCCAATAAAGTTGTCAGTAGTATAAAATTTGTTGTAGCTTATGCTCAACTCTTCTACAGAAGTTGTGAAGATGATGAGCATTGATTCTTTTTCCTATATCTCTAAATGGTGATTTCTACTGTTGAGTCAGTCCATTGAAAGCATTTTGGTCACATAGCAGTAATTACTTGCTTGCCTTTTTGCTACATCATTTTCTGACTTGCTCTCTCTGTTCATAAAACATAAATCTATAAATGAACTTCTTAAAATATAGTTGAAATTTAAAAAGTAATATAGGAAAAAAATGTATAAATATGTGAAATAAAATTGTTCACTTAAGAGAAGATTAAAATTACCAGATTATCCCACATGTTTCTTATTGAACCAAAGCATATAATACCAAAGAAGCTTATTATGTTTTATAATTCCTAGTTTTCATGATACCTTCTAAGGATGAGAAAGATGTGGATGATATGAAGACTTGAAAAAAGTAATTACTTGGGTCAGGAATGGAGGCTTGCTTTGGACACTTTACTTTGAGGAAGGTTAGTGCCCAAGAATCACAGTGTCAAGGGTAGGGAAAAAAAAATCATAATGCAAACAGATGACTACTGTTAGAGAGATGTATAATAATACTTTACTTTGTGTAGGACCCTACATCTGAGGAATTTCAAGAGCATTACACAATAACTCATGGTTCCTTTCAAAATGCTTGTGACACAATTTGCAAGAATTATCCTCATCTTAGGGGATAAATTTACGGAGAAATGGCAGCACAAGTTGGTAAGTAACTTGTCAAAACAGCAGGTGACTGGTGAACACCTATAAATTGAATCTGAAAATTTAAGTCTACCAGTCTCCTACCTTATTCACTAAATTGTTCTTATGTTTAGAATTATTTACAGTAATATCTTTTATTTGAGGCAGATCAAATACTAATTTGTTTCTTTGCCATTTTATGTGATGGCCTATTGAAATAAATCATTATTTTACCAAGATGCTTGCTTGTGTTACCACTTTGGTACTTCATTATAACCTTGTGTGGTATGAGGCATATTTAAACAAAAAATTATGGTAATACCCAGTCTTTTCTCTTTTTCTGTTATATATCATATTCTATTTCCCTTTGTTGTCTAATGCTTTGCTGTGCTACTATCCGAGATCCATAGTAACTGCCAGGTGTGATTGATTTGGTGTCAACATTGGAACTTGGATTAGTTATATTGTATTAAGCCTGCCATGTAGCTCTTTATAGGATGCATTGGTTTGATTCATGCTTTATAAAATCTTTAATTCGTAAAGAAGACAATAATAGATGCCTAATCTGAGCAGTCTAACAAATAGAGGCTTCTTTAGAGGATTTAGAACCAATTAGTTTTTTGTTTGTCTTTGGTATATTGGTGTTTTTTATCTGATTGGTAGTGAACCACTTACTTTCCTTGAAAGAATAGGAGTATGGTAGATTTCAGTTTCCCGGTTTGGGGAGTTAGAAGGAATCCTTGTTGTAGGTGAAAGCTTAGGTGGTCTAGTTTCCATCATCTCCTTAGTAAGTGTTCTTAGGGTTCTGTGTTCCCAATATGTCATACAAATGTGTAGTACTATTAAAGCTCATTTCTTACAGACCCCATGTACTTTTTTTTTTTTTAAAGATTTTATTTATTTATTTGTGAGAGAGAATGAGAGACCGAGAGCATGAGAGGGAGGAGGGTCAGAGGGAGAAGCAGACTCCCCGCTGAGCAGGGAGCCCGATGCGGGACTCGATCCCGGGACTTCAGGATCATGACCTGAGCCGAAGGCAGTCGCTTAACCGACTGAGCCACCCAGGCGCCCCCCATGTACTTTTAAAATTGCTTTGAAGAAATAAGTCTCACTTCATAGATATTTAGTTTTCCTAGACTAGAAAGCGTATCGGTACTTGGATGTATATCAGGTATAGGTACATACATAGTAAAGAAAACCTAATAGAGGACATGTATTCATATATTGTTTATAAGGGCTTTTTTGTGCTAGGATTGTGTTAGTGAATAGAAAAGTGGGAAGCACTAACAAAGAAACCATATTAAAGAGCCCATGATTTATCTCCTTTCACCTTCTATGGATCTTTTTCATGCTGATGGAATTAAGACAATAATTATTTATTAAGATACAGAATTATCTTAACGAATTGTGATAGTTACTTTACATGCAATAAAAATCTGTGCTGTGTATAAATGTGTTTTTGGAATTATTGTTATTAAGAAGGGAAGTTTCTTGAATATTGGTGGCTCAGTCTTCAAACCATAATATTTTATTTGCATGGAATTTTTCTTTTTTCTTCAGTTCCACGATGGCAGAAGTTTAGTTTAGCTTTTGTTGGCCTTATAGAAAATGTTCTAGAGTCCTTTAATGTGTTTTTGACATTATTTTAAAATATCCTAATTATTTCCTTATTAATATCTGAGTTTAGTTTCATTTTTTTCCTTTGCTAAGTGTCCTGCTACTCTGAAATAACACATTTTTAGTTCATAGTTTTTTTCTAAAAGTATTTCATGTTTTTGGTAGAGAATTTGAAAAATACAGGCAAGTAAAATTCAACCATAATACCATCATTTGTAGATAAACACTATTGTCATTTAACACTTCTTCTATACTCATATATGTTTGTGATCACAGACTGAGAGTATATTCTTATATCTGAATTTTTTGTTCCAGTAATAATTAAATAATTATTTCCCCATGTTTTAAAATATTGTTTAGGGTTATCGCTAATGATAGTTTAATACTTCATCATTTAAACGTACCAAAATTTGTGTTCTCCTATTTTTGGAACTTATTTCCAGATTTTTATTATAAATTATGATACCATGCATGTTTATGTCAATTTAGTCTTTATTTGCATCTCTGTTAATTTCTTTAGGAAAAAGAATATCTTTAATTTTAGCAAATCTAGAAGAAATGATAACTGAATTTATTTAAACAAAATTAAGCATAGTTGTGCCTCGCCCTACAAAGTTGATAAGCTAAGAAGATATTTGTAAATGAAAGTTTTTTTTTTTTTTTAAGAATTTATTTATTTATTTGACAGAGAGAGACACAGCAAGAGAGGGAACACAAGCAGGGGCAGTGGGAGAGGGAGAAGCAGGCTCCCCGCCGAGCAGGGAGCCCGATGCGGGGCTCGATCCCAGGACCCTGGGATAATGACCTGAGCCGAAGGCAGAGCCTTAACGACTGAGCCACCCAGGTGGCCCTGTAAATGAAAGTTTTTAAAAATGTATTCATATGACAAGCTTTGAGTATAATGGATGAATATCATTTAAAGATCTGGAAAGGAAGATAAAACAAGTGCAGAAATAAATAGAAATGCATATAAATGTGCTAAGTGTTATAAGATGCATAAACAGATTACTGCATACAGAGGAATATTGTAACCATTTGGAATGGAGTGTATTGTAGGTGAGTTTCTATAGGGAAGATAGTATATGAACTGGAAGGATACATAGTATTTCAAGGAGGAAAGAATGAAGAGAGATGCTTTATAGGTAAAGCAGCTGAAATGGCAATAGGCAAATTGGAGGCCTGTTAAGGGAATAGTAGTCCAGTTAACTCAGATGTCTGAGAATGTGAGCAAGAAGGTTAGAAAGGTAAAATTGATCTCAGATTATAGAATTAATCAAATTAGGGAGCTTGAATTTGGTGGATATCCACTGATAGTTTCTAATGAGAATTATCAGGTTTTTATAAAGGAGGGGAGAGAATTTAGAGGTAAAGAAATCAATTAGGCTGTAATGATGGCCCTTTAATACAAGGGAGCAGTTAGATTAAGGAGAGATTAGGGAGGCAGAAAGAACTGACAGGCTTTGGTAACCAGCTACTTTGGTAACAGTAAGGTAAAGGGGGGGAGCCAGGTGTGATCCGAGGTTGAATTAGTATTTAATAGAAGTGTGGACTCCAGGAAGAAGAGGAATGTTAATTGTCCTATTTTAGGAGGAGAGAAAAGATATGGTGGGGTGAATTTTGTTTTGAACTTGTTAACAGTATTTAGTGATCAGTAAGAAATTCAGTACTGTTAAGTGGGGAGAAAGATCAGTGCTAAAGGCATGAGATGTTTTATTTCCAGTTTTTTTTCCTCTTCAGTACAAAGTAGGCTAACATTTCAACTGTAAATTTCTCCCTGATTCCAGCCTATTTACTTGAGTAATTAACCATCTGTTAACAGTACTTATTTTTGTGTTTTGTGGGGACTGTTTAAAGTACCTGGTGATGTAACACCTTTGTAAAATTGAAACATTTATTTGCCAGGTACCATCTGATACCCCACTCATTTGAATTTTATTAAGAGGTTCATTTGTTTATTTTTGGTTAACTGACACAAACTTGTTACTTAATTATGCCTGACTTTATGACTTTCTTCCAGGTTTTACTGGAAACAAAGTTTTAGAAGTCAGAAGATGCAATCACTAGAAGTTACTTTTGATTCCACTGAGAGCTGAAGTAATTGTTACTATATATTGTGTATGTGTTGGTATGTAGGCAAGAGCCCCTAGAAAATGTGTCCTCAGATATGCTGTTGTTTCTGTGAAAGGGAAATGGGAATGGGGAAGGAACAACATAAGGCTATAAAGGAGCAGAATTAGGAGCATCTAAAAACAGTGGCAGGAAAGTTCAGCTGCTTTACCTGTTTTGAAGAAGCTTGTGATTTTTTTTTTTTTTTTGAGTGTGGCATGATGAAAGTAAAGTAGAGCTTAGATTGCTTCCCACAATTGGTCCCAAGTATTTATTAATTAGTGCATGTATACTTTCTGATTTTTGATCCAGGTATTGCTTATCTGTAGATTTCATAACTAGGCATTCTAACAGAAATGGACGTAATGGACCTAAACTTATCTTCTGGAGAGTAATTACATAAAAGCCTGACAGATTGGTGTTACATCTGTCTGAACATCGCTCTATTTCTACACTGAGTTGGGGAGTTGAGTAAGCCTCTGCAACTGGAAATATGGAGGAAAGGGAACACATTAGAAGTTGGTATTACAATGTAAAGGGAGAAGAAAGATACAAACCTCATAACTGGAGAGAAGTTTAACAAGAAATAATATTTGGAATATATTATTTAGATCCTGGGACACTGATATTTAAAAATAATAATGGTAACTACCATTATGTGCCAGGCACTGAGCTAAATCTTTTATACATTATCCCGGAATCATAAAACCACCCTGCAAAGTACATATTGGTTCAATCTTGCTGGTGAGGGAAGTAAAACTTCAAGAGGCTAAAAACTTGCCCTAAAGCAAAATTAAAATGTAATGGAAACAAGAACCAATTAGATGTTAACAATGAAAGGAAAGACACCATTTATAATAGCAAGGGAAAGATAAAATGACCCAGGAATAACCTAAGAAATGTGCAAGACCTATTTGAAGAAGACTTGAAAGCACTTCTGAGGAACACAAAAATTTTAGACAAATGGAAACCATGTTTGTTAAGTAGGAATACTAATCTAAGTAAATCTGTCCATTTTCTCTAATTTGTCAACTTAAGGTGATCCTAATAAAAATACCAAGTGGTTTTTTTTTTTTTGAAGAAACTAGATAAATGGATTCTCTAGTTCTTATGAAAAAATAAAGAAACCAGGAAAACACTGAAAAATAAGAGCAGAAATATGTAACATTTTATTTCATTTTTTTAAAGATTTTTTAAAAAAGGTTTTATTTATTTGAGAGAGAGAAAACGAGAGAGAGCACGAGAGCGGGGTAAGGGGTAGAGGGAGAAGCAGACTCCCTGCTGAGCAGCGAGCTCGATGAAGGGCTTGATCCTGGGACTCTGGGGTCATGACCTGAGCCAAAGGCAGACACTTAACCGACTAAGGCACCCAGGTGCCGCAATATGTAAAATATTTTAAAGTCTTAATAGTTAAAACTGCCTCACAAATAGACATATTAAACAGAATATAAAGCCCAGACATAGACTTAAATCACCTCAAATCAGTGGGAAAAATTAAAGCGGGGCTGTTAATAAATGATCTTGGAATAAGTAGGAGCATCATCTAGGGAACAAAAAAAATTGGATTACTACCTCACGCCATGTATATATTCGGATAAATTCCAAGTGAATCAAATATTTATTTATTTATTTATTTATATATTTTTTAAAGATTTTTATTTATTTATTCATGAGAGACAGAGGCAGAGGGAGAAGCAGGCTCCCAAGGAGCAGAGAGCCCGATGTGGGACTCGATCCCAGGACCCCGGGATCATGACCTGAGCCGAAGGCAGACGCTCAACCATCTGAGCCACCCAGGCGCCCTGAATCAAATATTTAAATGTAAAGACTATAATGATAAATGTGCTCAAAGAAAACATGGACAAATTTGTTCATTAGAGTCAGGAAAGCCTTTCTGACTGAAAAGTGAAGAGGCACAGAAAAGTAAACCGAAAAAAGTTTTGTTAGGTAGAAATCACTATAAACAAGTTAAAAGACAAATGGGAAAATATTTGACTCAGTCAAAATGCTAATTTCCCATATATAAAGCACTCCTAGAAATTGGCAAGATGAAAACAGTCCAGTACCAACATGGTCACAGGATATGAACAGGCAGTTCACAAAAAGGGAAATACAAATGACTCTTAAATGAATACTCTTCAGCTTCATTCATATTAAGAGAAATGCAGAAGACTACATTGAGGTACCATTTTTTTACATAACAGGTTAGCAAAAATCCTTAACTTTGATAATAGAATAGCTCCTTCAACCCCAAACCAGAGTTACTTTCTGAGGTTTTAGTTACCCATGGTCATCTGCAGGTCCAGAAGCAGATGGTCCTGATGTCAGGAGGTCAGTAGTCATCTAATGCTATCACACAGTGCCTACATCATTCACCTCACTTCATCTCATCGGTAGGCATTTTATCATCTTATATCTTCACAGAAGGGTGAGTACATTACAATAAGATGTTTTGAGAGAGGGTGAGACCACATAACTTTTCTGACAGTATGTTATAATCTATTTTATTATTGTTAATCTCTTACTGTGCCTAATTTATAAATTAAACATTACGTATGTATAGAGAAAACAGTATATACAGTATTCATTACTATCCATGGTTTCAAAATGGAATCCACTGGGCCTCAGGATGTATCCCCTGGGAATAAGGGGAGGGGACTGCTATATCCTCTATGGTGAGGCTGTCACTAAAAAAGTGTTCATAGGTGGTTAGTGTAAATTGGTTAACACTAGGAGGGTATTTTGCAAACATATGTTATAATTGCAAATGCACATACCCTTTCTTCAAGAAGCACAAGAATATAGCTCTTGCTCTGATAGCTCCATTTGTACTTGTACAAAATGACTCACTGACATATTACTACAACATTGTTTATAATTGCAAAACATTAGAAACAACCTTGTGATTGTTGGGAACTGGTAAAATAAATTGTCATCTGTTCAATCAATGTGATGTAATACTATGTAATTGAGAAAAGAATAAAGGAGTTTTTTGTGTACTAATATGTAAAGATCTCTAAGATACATCATTAAAAAGAGCAAGGTATAGAACATTTTATAGAAAACTATGTTTTAGATAAAATAAGAAAAAATTTATATTTGCATTTGCCTGTAGATATACTTAAAAAACCCTGGAGAGATACATACATCTAATAATAGTGGTTACCTTGGTGTAGAAGTAAGATAAGGGATGAGAACTAGGTTGGTAGCGGATAATGAATGGTAGACCTAGATTTTCACTGCATACTCTTTTTAAAAAAAAAAATGTAAATATACTATCTATTATTTTTAAATAGGCTCTGGAATTAGAGTGTTTGGATACAAATTCTGATTCTGTTACTTCTTATTGTGTTATCTTGGGCACATCTCATAGCCTTTCTATACCTAAGTATTTCTGTTAGGATAATCATGCCACATTCTTAGGGTGGTTGTAATGATTAAATGAGATAACACATAAAGTGAAAAGAACAGTGCCTGGCATGTGGTGAGTGTTCTAAATGTTTCTTAAAACTGCCATTAATATTAGAGTGGGAATTTAATTTTAGGTCTGCCTTACACTGAAGTGGGCTATATGCTGTTTCCATATTTGCCTTTAGATAGACAATGCACATTTTTTTTTTTTTATGACTGAACTTCAGGCATTGATTCCACAAACATGTCTTCCTACTATGTCCCAGATACTGCATTAAGCATGAAAATACTTCTGTCTTCTATTACCTTGTTGGAGCTCATATTATGACAAATTTTCAAAAGTACACCAAAATTTCAAAAAAATGTATGTTTGTGATGTTTAGAGGTAATGCTATATTGGAGCAAGATAGAAAATGAATTGGATTCCTTTACCATCAGGCTTAAGAGATACAGTGGATACAGAAAAATAAAAAATTAAAGATCCCTTTTTATTTCCTGTGAGAAGATATAAATGTTAGAAGTTAATCATTTATTTTAAAAAATTTATTTAATGATGAATAATTAGAAGATGTCTTCGTCCATTTAGACTGCTATAACAAAATTAGTATAGTCTGGGTGGCTTAAATAACACATATATATTTTTCATGGTTCTTTAGGCTGGGGAGTCCAAGGTCAAGGTGCTAGCAGATTTGGTATCTGGAAAAGACCTGCTTCTTGGTTCATAGAGGGCCATTGTCTCACTGTGTATCTTCACATGGCATGAGGGATCTCTCTGGGAAAGAGCACTAATCTCATTCATGAGGGCACCACCTCCATGACCTAATGACCTACCAAAATCCCTACCCCCTAATACCATCACATTGGGGCTTAGGATTTCAGTATATGAAGTTTGGGGAGATACAGACATTCAGTGTATAACAGAAGGTATAGTTTGAGGAACATAGACACTTGAATAAATTCAGCTTATTCACCCTTTTAAATTCTGCTCCTCCTAGAATGATAGGTTAAAATAATGCATTTGGTTACACCTTTCTACTCTTACTTTGCATTTGTAATTATTTTAACGACAATGTGCCTAAATTTATTTGCATAGTATATAAAGATGCTGTTAATAATTAGGGTATCCACTGTTTATATGGTGTTTGACTATAGGAAAGAGAAAATCAAGAAAGACAACTATAGATATTTCTGAAAATTTAAAACTGATAAAATGTGGAGAAAAAGGAATATTTTAAAGGGAAACAGTTGTAAGTTAGCTATCTCCATCTCTCCAAAACAAACTACAAAAACAACTCTTCCTTGTTTATTAATGTTTCTTGAACTCACTTAGGTTCAAACCTTAGATTCACCTTAGGCTCCGCTTCCCGAGCCCATAACACGGACATTGACTCGGTTGCCAAATCTTTTTTCTTTTTTTTTTTTTTTAAGATTTTATTCATTTATTTGACAGAGAGAAACACAGTGAGAGAGGGAACACAAGCAGGGGGAGTGGGAGAGGGAGAAGCAGGCTTCCCGCTGAGCAGGGAGTCCGATGTGGGGCTCGATCCCAGGACCCTGGGATCATGACCCGAGCTGAAGGCAGATACTTAATGGCGGAGCCACCAGGCGCCCCTCAGTTGCCAAATCTTACTGATTGTTTTTTTAGTAACTCTCCTGTCTTTTTTTTTTTTTCTAATGGCTAAATATTTGACGTTGAAGTAGTTATTTTAAACTCTCTGGCCCTTAGGGTCCTCCTATCTCAAGCTGAAATTCTTTGTTTTCATTCTAGTTAGACTATTACTATCTATGCAAAAACTGTGGCAATAGCTTTCCTAGTGATCTCCCTGCTCTAGTTCATCCTTCTTGTAATTCTGGGTTATTCTTTCTACAGCATATTTCCATTTCTGTCTCTTGAATATTGCCCAGCTGAAGGACTATCCTACATCTCCATGGTTACTTTTGTAAGAACTGCAAGTCAGATATTTTGTGCAGTATCAAGCACAGTTACCTAGCATTCAGTAAATTAATAAATTGCATTTCTGTCTTCCTATTGTATAGAATTATTTAGGTAAAAATCTTCTCTACCATGTCAGTTCCTGAAGGGTAGAAACTTTTATATATATTTATCACTATCGTGACAACACTGGTACACACAGAGGGGACCGAGGAGTTTGTTGAATAAACACATGATCAGTGCATTTTATTGGATGTACCATAGGAAGAGAAGAAAATTATAGACTTTTTTTTAAAAGATTTTATTTATTTATTTGACAAAGTGAGAGTACACAAGCAGGGGGAGTGGCAGAGGAGAAGCAGGCTCCCTACTGAGCAGGGAATCCGGAGCGGGCTTTATCCCAGGACCCTGGGATCATGACCTGAGCTGAAGGCAGACGCTTAACCAACTGAGCCACCCAGGTGCCCCCAAAATTATAGACTCTTAACTTGATGGCCATCAGTGATATTATAACCAAAATTGTAAAATTTTAAATTGTAAGAATGTACATGTTGGGTATAGTATGGTAAAGTCAGTGTGGCCATAAGAGGAAACAAGAATGAGGTTGGAAGAAGTTTATTATATTCAGGTCCCAGAGAGAGGGAGTCACATGCCACACAGCCATAGGTGAGAACACTAGGGTAGTTAAGAGGCAGAAGACAAGAGCACAGGGGAGATCTTAGATCATGGTCTTCATTGGGACTTCCTTGGGAAAGGCATCCTGGGCAGAATAAACAGTTTGGATGGGCTAATTTGGTTAATTCCTCTAGGCTTTGGGCTGTGGGGTTGGTTTTTAGTTTCCTGGTACCTGGGCCTGGGGTGATTTAGGGTAAGGGAAATATTGGCTTGGTGTGTGAGAGACAAGGAGATAGGGCCTGGTGGTATGCCTATGAAAGGCATGCTTGTGGGCAAGTTGTTTTCTTTAGGAATTAGCTAGCCCTGGGAAGGGCCATCTCTTCTGGGGTCTGTAAGCCTCCTGCTCCCCAAATGTCAGCCTCAAGAATACAGAAAACAAGAAAATATAATTAATGTAATTGACCCTTTGATGAATGGTGGATGTCAAATATACAAAGAATCTAAGAAAACAAAAACTCTGGTAGTATATTCTGAGGGTTCATTCTTGCTTGTCTTAAAAAGAAAGCAAAGCAACTATTTGATATTATATTTATGTTGGGGTCTTTATATATCAACTTCTTTTCAAAGCAGTTAATTTCAATGGTTCCCAGACATCCAGAAAAGACTTTTCTTTTTTTAAAGATTTTATTTATTTACTTATTTAGTGCAGGTGGGGGAGGGAGGGGCAGAGGGAGATGGAGAGAGAGAATCTCAAGAAGACTCCAAGCTGAGCACCGAGCCTGTCGTGGGGCTTGATCTCATGACCCTGAGACCATGACCTGAGCCAAAATCAAGAGTTGGACACTCAACTGGCTGATCTACCCAGGCGCCCCCAGAAAGGACTTTTCTAAAGAAAAAATGTTATGAAGCCCTAAATATAAAATTTTAAGTATATTTTGAAAATATTAAAACATAACCTTGTTGGGGTGCCTGGGTGGCTCATTTGTTAAGCGTCTGCCTTTGGCTCAGGTCATAATCCCAGGGTCCTGAGATTGAACCCCGCATCGGGCTCCCTGCTCCGCAGGAAGCCCGCTTCTCCCTCTCCCGCTCCCCCTGCTTGTGTTCCCTCTCTTGCCGTCTCTCTATCTGATAAATAAATAAAATCTTTAAAAAACAACAATAAAAACATAACCTTGTTATTTAAATATTAACAAAAGGATGGCAGTTCAATAAATAGGGAAATGTTTATATCTTAGTACCTTTATATCTTAGTACCTTTATCTGTGAAGTAGGGATGATGGTACACCTGTCTCATGGTGTTATGAGGATTAAATGAGATTAAATAAAGTGCTTAACACTGTGCCATAAACTCTTTATGTATGCTAACTCTGCACCTGTATGTATAGAATGCATAAAAGGGGTACAAACTTGTAAACATCTGTTATAAAGAATTTGTAATTTAATTCTATCTCCATAAGAACGTTATTTTATTGTGAGCTGTCAGCTAAGACATGTAAATTACTTTATGTTAACTTTAGATTTTATCCGGGAACTCATTAAAATGTTTTGGTGACTACTGGTTATACCATTCCGAATTCCTATTGGTGGTAATTTTAGATAATAAACATTTTCATTTAATTTTTGTTTTAGTTTTTATTTAGTTTAGATGTTTAGTTTTATTAATTTGTTTTATTATCATTATATGCGTTGTATTACAGATCCTTTAAAAAATGTCAGTAAGCAGTAATTTCACTTTAAGAATAGAGAAGTATATGCCTTGAGTGAAGTAGCCTTTTGGTTATAAATCTCTGTAACAAAATTAGCACTATGGTTATTTAAAGGGGGGGAAAAGCACTCTGAATTATTTATTGGTGCCATTCGCTATTCCCAAGTAATTAAGGTCTTCATCTTTAAAAAGTCAAAATCATAAAATGCATCAACTACACATACAGTTCTTTAAACAGTTAAAGAACAATAAAAAAAGAAAAAGCCACTTATAGATAACCATTGTTGACAATTTAGTATTTTTCAGTATTTTCTCTGCATATATGTTAGGGCTGTGTGTGACATGCTTTTAAATAAGAATGAGGTTATACAGTACTTTTTAAATTTCATAGTATGGTATTGTGTAAACTTTAAATTTTTAGAGATGGATTTTTTCCATTGCTCTAGTTAGAGTTTTGAGTAATTCAGAGAGAAGGGAAAAGGAAACCTATATTTATAGCAACTAATGAGGCATGGTAGGACAGGATTTTGAAACTTAAACTCTGGCAGAATTAAACTTTTAGTAAGAAGTTGAAATGGTGTTTTTTAAAATTAGCTATTGAGCAAAGTTTATTCTTTGAGACCTCAGTTTTTTGTTACCAAATTGCTGTGCTTGTTGCTATTCATAACAGTATTGTTTTTTAGACCTTTTTATAAACTTGAATATCAGCAAAGATTTTTGTTCTCTGTATAAAACATTGATAGTTGTTCAGCCTTTGTTGGAATTTATTTATTTATTTTTTTAAAAATATGTGTAGAAGTTCCTTAAACTCATTGACCACATTAAGAGCTAAGATTAATTGTGGACTGGGATCATGGTTGGTAATTATACTTTTATACCAGCTAGTCCCTGATTTATGAATGAATTATGTAGGGCCCTCTCCTAGCTTCTGGTAGTTTGCTGTCAGTCTTAGGCATTCCTTCACATGGTATTCTCCTTGTGTGACTGTGACCAAAATTCCCCTTCTGAGGATTAGAGGCCTACTCTACTCCCATATGACCTCATCTTTTTTTTTTTTTTAATTAACATACAATGTATTATTTGTTTCAGGGGTACAAGTCTGCCCCATATGACTTTAACTTAACTAACTATATCCTCAATGACCCTGTTTCCAAGTAAGGTTGCATTCTGAGTTACTGAGGATTAGGACTTAAACATATACATTTTGGGAGAACACAAATCATCCTATAACAAGATTTTGAGGTCTGTAGGTGAAAGAGAATACAGAGTAACATGATAATGTTCATATTTTCCTTCAAATTAGCTGTTTTAGAATTTTGAATAAGAAGCAGCTTTTAAGAGATGCTAGTTGTGAATATGTTACTAATGGTGTTTCTGTAGTATGTATTATCTTTTGTAGTATGTATTATCTGGATCTATTAGATCCAGAAGGCAATACATTCTTTTTTTTTAGAAGACAATGCATTCTTTACTGTTAGTATTTTTTATTTGTGAGATTCTCAGAGCATATTATTGATTATATCTTTTTTTAAACATTCATTTATTTGAGAAAGCGTGCACATGCCAGTGGGAGGGGGGCAGAGGGAGAGAATCTTCAAGCTTACTCCCTCTTGAGCGTGGGCTCGCCCCTCAGGGCTTGATCTCATGACCTGAGCTGAAACCAAGAGTCAGATGCTTCATGGACTGAGCCACCCAGGCACCCCTTGATGATTATATCTTAGTATCAGGTTTAAACCCTGGTTAGCAAAAAGACTACTAATAGACCATCTTGTGTATTTTGTGATTGGTTGTCTAAGAAGAAGTGTATATGTATACTGTCACTAAATCAACCTAGGTCGTAGTCGGTTAATACAGGGCATTTTATGGTCATTCCTGGGCACACATATGCAGAGCTGCAAAATAGTTGAGTCTCCTGGTGTGCACATTCCCAGCTGAGGTTCAGCAAAACAGTGCTCTGCTTTCTTGTTTCAGCTCTCATACTGTAAACCAGTATCCTTTTTGCAGTACATTTAGGTCCCACATATTTTACATTTTTGTACTTTTGTTGGTGATTTCACTGTTTAAAATGGCCTCTGAGTATAGTACTGTAGTGCTATCTGGTGTTCTAAGCACAGGAAGGCTGTGATATGCCCTACTAGATAATACATTGAAGCATGAGTTACAGTGCTGATGGCTGTGAATTTAATGTTAGTGAATCAACAATATATATTAATTATAAGATGTCTTTAAGCAGAAACACACATTAATTAAACAAGGTTATGTGTTGATCAGTTCATGAAAATGTAATCAGAGGCTTGCAGGAGCCTAACCCTGTATTTTCCCTGGGGGTAGTGTTTCAGTATTCACTAAGTAAGTATTTTTGGTGACTTTATAAAATAACTTTTGGCCAATAATAAGAATTGATTGTATTCTCAAGTAGACTAAAATAAACAGACTAAAATTGTAAGTGGAACAATGGTGGGGTTTCCTAGAAGAATGGTGCCATGAAATAAATCAACATTTAACATCGTTTTCTTCATATGTTGTGCAAAGTTTTGTATTAGTTTTTAAGAAAATAAGTCTCGAGTCACTGTCTTTGTAGCTTTTATTTCTCTTTTGCACAAATTGCAAAATTGAGAATGCAAGATTTTTTATTTCTATCCATAATGACAAAATTGGGAGGAAGATGTTTCACAATTACTAGACAAATCTCAAGGTGAATGTAGATCATCACTGTATGATGATATGAAATTGATCATTTAAGTGAACTCTTTAAACAAATTGTGTGAACAATTTAAACAAATGAGTCTGGAGATAATATTCTACATGAACTCTTTTCACAAATTCAAGAATTGATGAATATATTTCTTAGGACCCAAAGGAAATAGGATGTTTTTATCCAGTTAGTTATTGAATAGGAAGGATTTTATCATGTAACATTTTGCAGCAAGAACCTGGATCTATCCTATATTGCTAAAAGGATGTGCAGCAGTATTCTTCTTTTACAGTGTTTGTGCAACAAAATTTATTTGACACAGTTTGTTTATGAACAAATGCTGAAGTCAGATATACATCCAGAGGTAATTGGGAGGAAATAGATGATATTGAAAAACTGTCATTAGGTTGAACATTTTAATTGGTTTTTATAAGTCTAAAAGAGACTGTATTTACATGTATGGAGTAAAGATGATGGCCTTTTCCTCCTTACTAAAATGATGCACCACTAGTTTTCAAAAATACTGCATTTTAACAATGTTAAGTGTAAGGACAACCAGAAGTAATGATGATTTAGGACTTATTAGAGATGTATTTAGAATATATCTGCTATCAGTATTTACAAGATAGATATGTTACATCTCTCTTGTTCTTTATCTTTTCTGTTTTTGCTCCTGTCTCTGAATAATGTATTTTTTTTCTTTCTCAAGGCAATCTCCACCACTTGTTTTCTTTGCCCTTTTGTGCCTCCCCAAACTAAATGTTCTTTGAGCCATAAATACTGATAGGAACACAGTGTTACTTTTCTCAAACTTTTTGTATGAGCATTTGAAGCATAAAAAAGGTGGAAAGAATAACACAATGACCAACAGTTAACACCACATATTTTATCTGTTTTATATTTTTTTAAAGAGATAACTATGATCATGTGCCATTATTAAAACTTTAGCATCAAGTTTAACATCATACATTCATAATTCCAACCTTTTCTTGTAGCCTCTCTTTATAAAAGGAATCAACTGTTTAATGGGCTTGCTTGGCAACTTTTCTTTTGCTTTCTGTCCTCTAAATATATTCATACTTACCCTAATTCAAGTGAATTTAATTCCCACTTATTCCTCCTTTTTCTCTATTATAACTTGGCTTTGAAAGGCAAATGTAGCTTGATGATTAAAACTTAATAGCATAGTACCTGGTACATAGTAAATAATAAATGTTAGCTGTTGGGTTTGGTATGCATTCTGTTTTCTTTCTCACACATGGCATCATTGAGTTGGGCTTCTAGTGAATTTTTTTTGTTTTACTGGGTTCATTTATTCCTCCTTCATTCTGGCTTATCATTGACTCTTTTCTGGCGATCTTGTTTTAAGCATTGAACCATCTAATTTCATTAGATGTGAAATGTCGCAGTATACCACTGATCTGACTTTCTAGTATCCTAGGGATGGGGGTAGGGTTGAGGCTATTCATTTTGATGAGCCATTGGGAAAAACTTAAGTAATTTTAAAGATTTGTACAAGAAGTTATGGGTTTTGTGTGTTTGTTGTCTGAGAGGCCTATATTAAATGCTATTCCCGGGACATAAAACTGTTATTATGTTTCTTTAATAATGTATTTCTGAAGTAGTTACCCATTCTCAAAATAGGTATCTCAGTAATTTGGTGGGACAAAAATTCTGCAAGAACCAAGATTATTTGTCTTGAGCCTTTAGTATGTAGAAAAAATTAAAGAGTTCACATCAGTTTTAAAATGAAAATGTTGGTTTAACACGTGGCTTTAACTGTTTTCTCTAATATTGTATTTAATTTTTATTTTTTTGTTTGGAATAAACAGTATATACTGCACATGGTTCAAAAATCAATAAATACACATTGGGAAGTTTTGCCCTTGCATTTGACTACTGTATTTCCCCCTCTACCTGCATCACCTATAAATGTGTTTATTAGTTTTTTTGTATATCATTTCAAAATTTCTTTATGTGGATCTAAGTAAGTATGAATTTACTTATTCTTACCTCTTATACAAAAGTAGCAAATCATATAGTATTCCACATCTTGATATTTTTTTTTCTCTTTGCTAATATACCCTTGAGGTCTTTCTATATCAGTATGTAGAGTTTCCTCATTATTATTATTTTGTTTGTGGAGCATAGTATTCCAGTGTGTAGATGGAATCCTTTATTGATGGATATTTGGAACATTTCGAGTCTTTTCTTATATACAGTGCTGCAAATACAATACACACGTTCGCACATACAAACAAACACGTACACACATGTGTATTTGTACTCTACCTTCCTGGGTTCTCTAGCTGGACTTGTCTAGACAAAAGGCAGATTAACAAGAGAAAAACAAAACAAGTTTATTAACACATGCGTTGCGCTTACACATGGGACCTCAACACGTGTGTTAATAAACTTGTAATGAGTAATTCAGGTGGTAGAACATGGGCTTACAGAGAACAAAAGAACAGTAAATTTTTTTTTAAAGATTTTTTATTTATTCATAGAAGATAGAGAAAGAGAGACAGGCAGAGGGAGAAGCAGGCTCCCCGCTGAGCAGGCAGCCCGATGTGGGACTCAATCCCAGGACTCTGGGATCATGACCTGAGCCAAAGGCAGACGCTTAACTGTCTGAGCCACCCAGGTGCCCAAGAACAGTAAATTTTTAGAGAAGTAACAGCAAAAAGGATTGAGTTTTGGGGTGGCAAATTGTGGGAATGTAAATAGGTGGGGAAACTAACGGAAGATAAGGGCTAGTTAGGAAAGTTTGTTATGTAGGTTTTCCTGGCGCCATCTCTGAGCTGATAAGGGTTTAGAGTTAATCTGGTGATTAACTTCTGTTCTTCCTGGTAGAGAGGGAAGGGGTGGACACCTTTACATATTTATGTCCTGCTTTTAGGCAAATAGGGAGAGGGCAGAGAGCTTTTCTTGTATCTATTTCTACTTAATGTCTTTGAGCTCAAAATAATCCTATGCCGAAGTACTTAGGTGTATCTGTAGGATATTTTTGTGGAAATGGAATTCCAGAAGGTAAATGCATATGTTTTGTTAGGTATTGCCACGTTCCTCTCCATAAAGAGTGTTCTGTTTCGCAGTTCTATTATCAGTATATAAGAGTGCTTTCTTCTCCAACCTAGTATTACCAAACTTTTGGATTTTTATGAAAATAGTATCTTGGTGTGTGAGTTTTATTATAATCATAAACTTTTTAAATTAATAAACTATTTTTTAGAGTGGTTTTAGGTTCACAGCAAAATTTAGCAGAGTACAGAGTTCCCGTATATCTCATCCCCACACATGCACAATCTCCCCCACTATCCACAGCCTATACATAGTGGTACATTTACCACCATTAACAAATCTACATTGACATCATCCGAAGTCCATGGTTTCATTAGGGTTCACTCTTTGTGTTGTACAATCTATGGGTTTTGACAAATGCCTAATGACATGTAGTATTGTACAGAATGGTAATGATATCATACAGAATAGTTTTATTTACTACCCTAAAATACTCTGTGCTTTGTCTAATCATTCCTCTCCTCCCCCTAACCTCCAGCAACCACTAAACTTTTTACTGTCTCCAGAGTTTTGCCTTTTCCAGAATGTCATGTATTTGGAATCATACAGAGTGTAACCTTTTCAGATTGGCTTCTTTTACTTAGTAATATGCATTTAAGTGTCCTCCATGTCTTTTCATGGCTTGATAGCTTATTCCTTTTTATTGCTGAATAATAGTCTATCATCTGGATGTACCACGGTTTATTCACTATTAAAGGACATCTTGGTTGCTTCCAAGTTTTAGCAATTGTGAATAAAGTTGCTGTAAACATCTTTATGTAGATTTTTGTGTTGACATAAGTTTTCAGCTCCTTTGGGTGAATATCAAGGATTGTGATTACTTGATCATATAATAAGAGTATGTTTAGTTTTGTAAGAAACTACCAAACTGTCTTCAAAAGTGGCTCTATCCTTTTACATGCCCACCAGCAGTGAATGAGAGTTTCTGTTGCTCTCTATCCTTTCCAGCAATTTGGGCCATTTTAATAAGGTGTATAGTGGTATCTCATTTTAATTTGAAATTCCCTGATGACATATAAAGGAAAACATCCTTTCATAGGCTTACTTGCCATCTGTGTATCTTCCTTGGTGAGGTGTCTGTTCAGTTCTTTTGCCTATTTTTTAATTGGGCTGTTTATTTTCTTATTGTTGAGTTTTAAAAGAGTTTTTGTATATTTTGGATAATAGTCCTTTATTAGAGCTATCTTTTGCAAATATTTTCTCCCATTCTGTGGCTTTTCTTCTCATTCTCTTGATAAATGTAAACCTTGATGCTTAAAGGTTAACTAACCCATATGGAAAAGTATAAAATTATAAGTGGTTTTATAAATTTTCTAAGTGAACATATTATTGGCTTCCAAATGTAGTTTGGATTTGGAGTTCTCTCATCAATGAGGTTGAGCGTCTTTTCATTATGATAAAGGGCCATTTCTGTTTCTTTTTCTGTGAACTATCAGTTGACATCTTTTGTCCATTTTTCATTGAATTACTGGTCTTCTTTTTTTTTTTTTTCCCCAACTACATCTTTAAAAATTGGGGAGATTATTTCTTTGAGGTATGAATAACATTTTTTCCCCTGTTTTTCCTGTTAGTCTTTTCACTTTGTTTTTAGTTTGTTTTGGTATAAGAATTTTCTCAAATGGCTACATGGAATCTCTTCCTCTTTCCTCAGCTGAGGATTTAGTGTTTAAGTGTTACTGTCTTCCAGAATTCTTCCTAGTATCTTTGAAGGTTTTAAAAGTATCTCATGTTCCCATGGTGCCTTTTGTTACCTTTATCTTAGCATTTAAACACAGTCCTTATCTCACCTGTTTTTCTGTAGACTATAAACCCTTTGAGGGCTAGAAATGTTTTATTCTCATTGTGTCTCCAGTCTTTGGAGCAGAAGGGTATACAGTAAATACTAGTGTTTGGTATGAATGATTATTGTTTCTTTGTTTCTTGGATTTTGGTGCCTTTGATTTTATAGCCATTGCTATCTAATTTAAGTACTCTTCATTAGCTGTTGAACTGATCAGTCTTGTCATCTTGTCATTTTCTGCTCTTTTCTATATTTCCTTTGAGGATAGTCTTGGAGATACATTGACTTATTTCTGGGGCCTGTGTGAAAGAGAACAGATCTTTTGAGTGTTTTACTTCTTTATTCATAATTAAGATTTATGGTGATGTTTTGATGTAAATAAATGATGTCATACTTGTAAGTCCTTTTTCTTGATTTTTTTTGGGGAGGACAATGTGTTATATCTTGTTCTCTTTGTTTGCTTGTTTTGTATATTCCTACAATATAATTTCATTAAAAACATATACACAAAATATATACAGATAGCAAAAGATTAGTATAATGAACTTCCACATACTGTTCACCAGCTTCATGAGTTACTAACTCATAGTACTTAAAGGTAAGTACTTTAAATAATATCATTAAAGTTGTATAGATTCTTAGAGGCTATCTCGGGCTAACCTCCCACCCCAAAATGCAGTCTAGTAATCCAGATAGAATGTGAATTTCTCTAACCATAGGGATTTAAACTTTTTTGATGCAGTTGGTTTCTTTACTAACAGCTGCATTTCTACATTGAGCTAAAGTGTGCTTCAGAAGAAACCCTGATTGATTCAGTTTAACAGCTCTTCAACAGGCTTTCAGTTTATTGAAAACAGAAATTATAGTTTTATTAATTAGTAAGCTAAAAAAAGGTTCATTTCAAATGACATCTTAAAAAAAAACATGTAGTAGTAGAGTAGTAACTGATAGATGTTACACATCTTAAGTAGACTAAGGAAACAATTTCACTTTCTTTGCTGGTTTGTCAGTGGCTAAATAGGACCAGTATTTTGAATTATTTTCTGGTTTAAAACTTGAATATATTTTAACCACATATGGGGTTTTTATATCTTTGATGTTAAAATGGCAGTCCATAAACTAAAACCTGTTCGTTATGGTTACATTGCCTTTCAATTCCCTCCTCAGCATATCTAGTAGATGCTTTATTTATGAGATCTGTAAAGAATTTGCTTTTCTATCAGAAATTGCCAATTCAGATTATTTCATTAATTTCAGAATCACTCCATAGTAGTATATGTCAATTATGATTTCATTATTAAATAATTTGGCCCAGGATATTTAAATTACTCCCTTTTCAGCTGGACTCTTCTGTTACTGGTAATGGCTTTGAATGAAGAGCACTTTCTGAGAGAAACTTTATAAACCTTTAACTTCTTCCCCAAAATGTTCAAGTCACTTAATATTTTGAGTCACTTATACCCTAGGATGCATATCTGTATTTACCACAATGAGAATTTTATATGGCACATACTTGTTAAATTTTTCAGAGTAACTAGTGTTTTACTTAGTCTGTATTTTATCATTTTCTTAAGCTTTTTTTTTTTGTACAAGATGAAGACTGTTTTATTCTCATTGGTAGTTCAAAACTAGAATGTAATGTCTCTCTTCTTGGTTTCTGTAGAGCAGGTTGTTGCCCTGGATGCCCAAAATATCGTAGCTGTTTCATGTGGAGAAGCTCATACATTAGCACTAAATGACAAGGGCCAGGTGTATGCGTGGGGTCTCGATTCTGATGGACAGCTTGGCCTGCTAGGATCAGAGGAATGTATCAGAGTACCCAGGTAACAAAGGTGACCAAAAAGAGGTCTTTAACAATTTTTTATAATAAATTTGTTTTCTAAATTATTCTGCTTGCTGTGGGCAAGTAAGAGTTGACATCTAATTATTTCTCCCTTTTAAGTTCTTAAGGACGTTTACTACGTAGGTTCTTGCCTTTAATTTGGGCTGAGTGCTATTTTTTATGTACTACATATTTTCCTCTAAATTATTTATGTTTGTAAAGAAAAGGGATGGGGAATATGTACTTTACTATAACTATTTTCTTACTAAAAATTTTAAGTGGTTTAGGCTAATTTAAACTACTAGTTCTATCTTGAGTACCCCAGCTATTGAAATATTTATTAAACATTGGTTGGTTGCATGTTTCTCTATCTTGTGTTTTATTGTTTTTATTGAATATAGAAGTCCCTCATGCTTAGTGTAAAAAGAATTCAGTCACTTTCCACTTTTTTACAAAGCTGTGGCCACGACTTAATTTATGTTACTAATTCATCATAGAATTATTTCAAAATTAAAAAATAAATGCCTTGTTAATGTTGTGTAGTCTTAGAGATTTACATAGGGCATAGCCATTGTTTTAATATTAAAAATTTTAAGAGCGTGAACATATTTAGGTAAAAATTACAGATTTAAAGAAAAGTATCCAATTTGTTTTAAATACATAAATAATACAGTAACTCACACTTTTTTAAAAAATTATACAAATTCTTGCTTCCTTAAACTCTTGTTCTTCCTTCCTAGTAATAGTTATAGGGACAAAAGAAAACTCTTCAGAGAAACAAAGGTATTAAACTACTTTTAGATATAAATCTAGGTAGCATTATTTTTACACACATTTAGATATTTTGTTTTTAACTTATTGATTAATGTTTGTTTTGGTTTAAGAAATAGGATGTAACTTACTAGGATAAGAAAATGGAACACAGGAACTAATAATATATTTCAGAACAGAAACTTACTGTTAGAAATGAGTTTTATTTAACTAGGAAAGATAGCTAGTTCCTTTAGTAAGCCTATGACCTTTCCTCGTGTATGTTTATTGAGAACTTAAAAGTATTTGCTTTGTTTTAATTTATGAAAAGTTTTTTTTTTTTTTTGGTCTTTGGTTTAACGTTTTATATCTGTTCTAGTAAAAACTGTCAGTTGAGACTTTTGGATACATCATAATCACATGTTTCCTTGATTGATCTTGTAACTAAATTCCACAGAACTCCCCAAATCCCCTTAATTTCTTTTGTTAACAACAATTAAATAACAAACACAACTCCCATTATGCTTTTTATATCTCTTAATGATGGTGCTCTTGGGAGAAAACTTTTTTCCTTAAGCTAAGTAAATTGAATTTTTTAGTCATTTCAATTTTGATTTATATCAGGAAATGGTAATTTGCAACCAAATAGCTATTGGTTAGATAATAATACAAAGCATTCATAGAAACTTAGTGACCTTATTTGTCATATCTTCTACTGCTTTTATTTCCTCCCACAAATAATTGTCGGAGAATGGGATTTTTAATTTAAGATTCTTAAAATTTTGTGTTTTTATGATTGAAAAGGGACTTACATGTGAGATTTTCTAAATCACCATCTCAAAACCATGATTTATGTCAAAGCTTTTTAATTTCTTTTACATTTACTCCACTGGTTTCTTAAAATCATACTTAGATTTTTGTTGCTCTTCACTTCTGGTATAGGGGATTTCAGTCAGTAATTCATAGATACTTAGTAAATGGAGAGAAAGGTAATTATGAGAGAATTTTATTATATGGCAGTTTATTTGGACAGTGCCCTATAATAAATTATGTATTTGCGACTTTACTATTTCATGAACCTGGATGGGGACCTGAAAGAGATCTTATTTGAGTCATTTGGTTTAAACTTGTATGTTTTTGAATTTGCTAAATATGTGTATTAACTTTTAAGCTCTGTGTTAAGGCATTTCTCCTGTTCAACCTACTCAGTTTTCAATGGACTGATCTAATTTGTTAAAACATATATGTAGTTTTTACTGATATTTTCATGTGTTAAAGGGCAATTTAGGGGCGCCTGGGTGGCTCAGTTGGTTAAGCGACTGCCTTCGGCTCAGGTCATGATCCTGGAGTCCCAGGATCGAGTCCCGCATCGGGCTCCTTGCTCAGCGAGGAGTCTGCTTCTCCCTCTGACCCTCCCCCCCTCATGCTCTCTCTCTCTCTCAAATAAATAAAAAATTAAAAAAAAAAAATAAAGGGCAATTTAGTATTTCAGTATATTTTGTTTGGGGCAAATCATGCTCAGAGACTGAGTTTGTCTTTGCCTGCCATCTATTTAACACAGGTTTACTAAAGGAATTTCACAAGCCAGTAGCATATGGGATAAATAACATACTCCAGACCGGTGATAGATAAATCATACTATTGTTTCAAGCAAGAGGAGATGATAGTAATAAACATCAAATTTAGTTGAGGTATATCTTTATATGACTTGATACTAGGGAGAGATGGCTTAGCCAACGGAGAGCTGATTTCCTCCTGCCAGCACAAAAGTAAAAGTCCCCTGTTGTAGAGCATGTTGCTAAGGAAGGATACACCTAGCAAGTGTTGATGGGCGAGAGGATCTTTTCCCTACAACTGCTGCTTGGTTTTTACCACTGAAGGTTAAAAAGTCTCTTTTATTGTGGCTGGCACTAATTGCCGTGTCTTTGGAGAGCTATTTAGATCAGCTAAGACCTAAGAGTCTGGGATAGTCCTCACAAACTCTCAGTATTTTTGGTCTAAATGTCCTCTAGCTAAAGTTTTTCTTCATGTGTTTTTATTGGTAAGCCCCCAGTGGAGCCCCACAGCAGCTGAGCCACTGAATCATCCAGAACAGATGAGATTAATGACATCCTGACACAGCTTACTTCATCTTTATATCTAAACAGCTTTACTCTTAAGAACAGTTTCATTTTGTCATAAACAAGTATGTTTGAAATCATATCAAATCAATATATGACAAAGAAATATATTTTTATGGAACACTGCCAGTGATTTTTTTTTCTTTTTTAATTGTGGTACCAAACCATTTTTAGATGCAAGACTTTTTATATATGCTTAAAGATGTCAGCCAGCTTTGTAAATTTTGCATTCATTTTGAATAAAACGTGTAGAAGACAGGAGGAAGCTCAACTATATGTAAATAGATTTTTAAAAAATTAGTGTTTATAATTTTTTTGTAAGAATGGTCAGAAAAGTGAAGATTCACGTTAGGCTGTACTTTCTTGAAAACAAAATCCATTTTTATGCCAGTAGATAAGAGTATTTAAATTAAGCAGCCCTTTAAAATGAAAGAAGAATGTAAAATTAATAATAGGTGATAGTTGAAACGGTTACTACTTTGATAATCTTTTCCTATTTCTTTCTTTTTTTTTTTAAAGATTTTATTTATTTATTTCACAGAGAGATAGCGACAGCAGGAACACAAGCAGGGGGAGTGGGAGAGGGAGAAGCAGGCTTCCTGCCGAGCAGGGAGCCTGATGTGGGGCTTGATCCCAGGACCCTGGGATCATGACCTGAGCCGAAGGCAGATGCTTAACGACTGAGCCACCCAGGCGCCCAGTCTTTTCCTATTTCTAATTTTGTTTTGAAATCACTACTTCTTGGGGAAAGATTATTCAGTACTAACGCTAGTCTCTGTAGACCTGCATTTCTTTCTTTCTTTTTTTTTTTCTTTCAAAACTTTATTTAAATTCAAGTTCACATATAGTGTAGTATTAGTTTCAGGGGTAGAATTTAGTGATTCATCAGCTGCATATAATACCCAGTGCTCATTACATCAAGTGCCCTCCTTAATGCCCATCACCCAGTTACCCCAGCCCCCCACCAAACTCCCCTCCACCAACCCTCAGCTTATTCCCTATATTTAATGGTCTCCTATGGTTTGCCTGTAGACCTGCATTTCTGCCTAGTTATTTCTTTTTATGTAGGATATATGTTACACCTTTATAAAAATAAAAAAGTTAAGCCTAATTTTACTGTCTTTTATTTAGTTTGATATAAGTGGAAATACATACTTTTCCATGCAAACTTTAGAAAACCAGTTGTTGGCAATAAAATTGTAGGGTTTTTTTTTTTTTTTAAATTCTGTGTCTTGGACCTATGCAATAAAAACTATGAAAGGGTGGTATAACATGATCCTTGTGAGAACAACTATTTCTGGATTATAGAAACTAATTAAATATGTTTGACTTGTCAGCTTGGTCAAAAGTAAAATTTATTTTCTTGACCTCCCTCAATTTTGAACATATAATACAATTTTAGATTAAAAAGAATAAGTATTTCTTAATGGTAGAGACTAGATTGTTAGCATAAATTTTTCAAAAGTGAAAGAAGAGTTGGTGCTAAGACTTTTCAACTCACTAAGGAAGTTTTGGCTTCACTGGGAAATAGAAAATTGTTAATTATGTTTTATTGGTAAAATATATTTTTAAAACCACTTCATTGAGGTATAATTGACATACAAAATAATGTAAACACCTTGTTGAGTTTGAATTTGACAAAATATTTAATGTTTTCTGAAATTTTTAATTATGTAATGTAAACTTTTTACTAGTCTTTGTCAACAGTGTTGGAATTTTACCTTCACAAACAACTCGAAGTGCCTGGTTTCTGTCTCTAATGCCCCTGTACATTAAATTGTAAAGTATAACAGTACAATAGCACCCATATCCAGTAATTAATATATTTTGGCAGACTTCCCAACAGAGGGGAGTACAAATCTTATTTCCAAGTTTATTAAGAGTTTTCTTACAAATTTCAGACATCTTTCAAAATACAGTACAGAAATGATTCAGTTCTTCACAGTGAATCATTTAGTGATGTCATAGCCATGTAAAATGTTTGACATGGGGCGCCTGGGTGGCTCAGTCGTTAAGTGTCTGCCTTCAGCTCAGGTCATAATCCCAGGGTCCTGGGATTGAGCCCTGCATCAGGTTCCCTGCTCTGCGGGAAGCCTGCTTCTCCCTCTCCCACTCCCCCTGCTTATGTTCCCTCTCTCGCTGTGTCTCTGTCAAATAAATAAATAAAATCTTTAATAAAAAATAAATAAATAAAGTAAAATGTTTGACATACTCTAAACTTTAGGGAGTTATTTCAAATTTATAAGCAGTTAGAAAATATTGACCTTAGATGTCTGAATTCTGATTTTTTTCTCTTCATAGTTCTGATTAAATAGGAATCTTCATGTAGTGTGTATGTATAAGTATGTATTTTTATTTACAAAGTTTATTCTGGCTTATTTTACTTCGTAACTGTATTTGAATCATTTTAAAAAATTGAAAACAAATATCTACATTAGCTTTTTTACTTAAAGAGAATTACTTTTGATAAATTAAAAAATTCTGTTTCATTAAGAATTTTATAATTTGTTATCCCTTTAGGAAAAATGAAAACATGGGGAACTAATATGGTAACTTATTACCATTCACTATTTTTCTTTTTTTATTCCTGAAATCTAAAAAAAAAAAAAAAAGGAAAGAAGAAAAACATATCCTCAGCTTCCCAAACCTTCAGTATATTAATTTACATGGAGATGAAGGGAGATTTTTTTTAAACAGTAATGCCACAGGAGTATAGTTCCTTGTCGCTGTAGCAAACATGGCTAAAGAAATGAGTATTTATGTTATATTCCAAGCCTTATGATAATTTTGGAAATGTGGAAGTCACCCGAGTATAAATTGCTATGCAAATTTAGAAGTTTTAGGGACAGATTTTATGAATAGTTTAATATTAAAGCCTCAAAGACTTTATAAACTCCATCTTTAAACAATTTATTCATTACATATTTTTGGCAGGCACTGTGGTAAGGGCTGGGGAGCCTATGAGTGTTAAGACATACTCTGCGTCTATAGAGCTTATTGTTTAGCAGAGTACACTAGTAATAATTAAATGAATAAGTACACTAGTAATTAATAGTGATAAATGCTGTGAAGGAAAAAACATAAAGTGCTATGAGAGTGTAGTATTTGAAATGTTTTATTTGGACTTGATACCTGGAACAAGTTTTTTTAAAAATAGTTAATATAGTTAAAAAATAGTTAATAGAGTTCACTGGTCAGTGTATCATGTGCCTAATATGCATAAACAGTAACGGTAAATGTTTAGTAACTTCAGCACAGTTATACATATCCATGTATTTTTTTATTTCTGTTTTTGCATTGCTAGAGTTTGATTTTGCTAATTGCAGAAAAAATGGCATTTTGCTACATTTGAAAATATGAAGGTGCACTGGATCCTGCTAACTTGTTGGATTCTGCTAAATTATAGCAGTGCAACTCTCAGGTTTTGTAGTTAAGAACATAAATCCACTAAATAAAAATATTTTTAATAGAACAGTATGGAATTAGAGTAACTCTCCTTTCTCCTACTCAAAATTTGATTTGCTGAAGCTGCCTCCCGAAAATCATGGGTATCGACACTCTGGTCAGAACTTGCTCCGGACTCTCATATGGCAGAATCAGGTCAGGTGGCAGTATCAGGTAAAGGGAAATAAGAAACATATGTTTCCTCCCCCCTTTTTACCTTGAAAACATTCATTCAGGAAAAACAGAATGACCAGGAGAAGGGGTACTACATAAGAAACACCTGGGATGATTGATGCACAAAGTTAACTTGATTTTTGTAATGTTTTAAAAATTAGCCTTCAGAATTATATTGCAATTAAGGAAAAATCAGAAAGGGGGGGAAGAAACTATAAAAATATAAGGAAAAAAATGCAAGATGGCAGAAATATGACTGAATATATCAGTGATCATAATACATATGAATTGATTAAAGTTTTCTAATAAAGAATTAAGTTTAATATCACTGATTTAGATGTAAAGGAAAAGGATAGCTCAAAAGGAATAGGTTTCATAATTTGTGAATTGGTAGCACCACATGATAAGAATCCCTGTTGGTTCTTAAGGAACCTGATAGAGAACATGTATTAAACTAGGCCAAACACCAATTTTAGACAAATTAGATCATGTACATTTGTTTTACAAATATATTGCCAGGTTTCACACTTTGAGCTAAAGATTTCTATTGATAAAAGAAAATATCTTAATTATAAAAGCACTGTGAGGAATACTTGAGGTGTGAGCATAGTTTGCTTAAATTCTTTTTTCAAAGTCCTTTCTCATTGCACCTCTTAGCTTTTTTCACATTTGATTTTGTTTTCTGATGTTAGCATAAATAGTTGGGTAAAATGACTTATATAAAAAATAGCATGAACTGCTAGGTCAGTAGGAAACTACTTGCACATAACAGGTAGTCAGTAAGTGGCATTAATAAATAGTATGCAGGATCCATTTATTAAATGGAATTAACTGATTTTGATTTCTTTTATTTTCTAGAAATATTAAAAGTTTGTCAGATATCCAGATAGTACAGGTTGCTTGCGGTTACTATCATTCACTTGCACTTTCTAAAGGTAAGCATTATTTTTATTTTCTTGCCCCTTTTCAATTTTATTACTGGATACTTGAATTGAGCAGAAAGTCCTCCAACATTGTTCTTGAAATTCAAGATTGTCCTGGTTCTTTTTGATCCTTCTCATATCCATATACATTTTAGAATTAGCTTGTCAGTCTTCACAGAGACAGACTACTGGGATTTTGATTGGGATTACATTGTTTCTATAAATCAATTTTAGGGAAATCTTTATAATATTGATTCTTTAAATTCTTGAACATATTATATCCCTCTATTTTAATCTTTTAATTTTTCTCAATGTTTTGTGTGGATAGGTCTTATACATCTTTTATTAGATTTTCCCCGAGATATCAAATGATATTTTTTATTATTGAATCATTTTTAAGTTGTTATTGCTAGTATATAGACATGGAATTGATTTTTGTGTCTAATTGTTCTATAGTCTGCTAAATGCCATGCCTTCATAGAGGGTGGGAAGGTTATAACTTGACCAGTCTCCTTTGATCTCAGACTTTTTATGAATAAAAACAGTGAAGGCTAAGCATCCTATTAGGCTTGTTTGCTTTTGTTACTTATTCATTTAACTTCTTCATCTGCCAGCTAAGGATTGTAGCATGGGTTACTATGTTGGTTTTTACCATTTAAAAAATAAGCTCCAGTGGCTTCATTATTAGTATTATTTAATTCATTAAATGTCCAGACCTACTGTGAATACAGCACTAGGGTATAGCTGTGGGGAAATACAGGTAAGATAATAGAATTATTTTTAGGGATTATACCATCTAGTGGAGGGGGCAAATAATACAAATAACTAGTTTGAGACAGAAAAATACTGTTTTGATCAAGGTCAAAGTAAAGTGCTATGGAAATGAAAAAGGTGTAATTAGTTCAAATCAATAAAATTAACAATAAAGAAGGAATTGGCATTTGATGCAAGTCTTAAAAGACGAATAAAATACATTCAGAATTAGAGAAATGTTGAGAAGTAGCTAGGGGAAGTGTTGAGGTTTGGCTAAGATGATAGTACTAGTAAAGGCATAGAATGAGGAAAGTGTTTTGTGTATTTGAATATTAGCATGTAGTTTTATGTGGATATTGTGAGCATGGGAGACATAACTGATCCTTCAGCTGAGGTAATATGTTACAAAGGCCTTAAATACCTTATTAAGGCATTTGAATTTCTGTAGGCAGTGGGGAAGCTGGCATCCCTGTATTCTTTGTTGTTACTTTGTCAGCTCTTCTTTTGATATTTTGGTAGGTAGATCCAAGATTAATTTAAACCCAAATGTTTTACTGATGAGGAGGGTAGTTGTCTGTCTTGACTTAAAGGGATTCTTTTGCCTAGTTTGGCTTCATGCTTTAGCAGTATTTTACTCATTTAATGATTTTTTTTTTTTTTTTTGATCCCTCAGTATGAACTAGGCACATTGGAGTGTACAGTATATAGTGGTAAGGAGTATGCTGCTAGCCCTTATGTTACAGTCATATACAAATAACAGTATAGTTACATACTATGAAAAAGCACTGTAAAGAAAAAAGTTTAGGATATTAAGAGCATATAACAGGGGGACTGATTGTAATCTGGGTGACCAGGGAAAGCTTCCTGCTGGGAGAGAGTAGAAGTGAACTAGACAAAGATGAGGGGAAGGTCTACACAGAGGGAACTGCAAGTGTGTGAGAAATGGGCATTGGAGAATGTAAAGGAAGACAAGTATCACTAGAGTATAGTGAGGGAAGAACCAGGTATGAAATGAGCTCGGAAACATAGGTAGATTATAAAGAACATTACAGGCCTTGTTAAAAGTGCTTATCCCAGTGTCATTGGGAAGGCTCTGATAACTTTTTCAGTTAGCCACATTTATCAGATTTACATTTTAATAATATCTCTCTGTATATATACAGATGTCTGCTAGTATGTCCATAAAATATTTCTGGAAGTACATACCAGTAATTGGTAAGAGTGGTTGTCTCTTGGGAGAGGACCCAAGGTCTAATTTTAGAGAGAAACTTACTTTTAAATGTTTACTATTTTATAGTATGAATTTTAAAAACAGTTGTTAGTGTGTCAGTTATTAGTGCCATTTATTTAATAAAATAAAAAGATGTCTAAAATTGCAAAATAGGGTGACAGTTGGGGGAGCAAAAGTGACCAGCAGAGATGGTGAGGAATGGATCTATTTGCCATATTTTTCTTTAGAAGGAAAACTGTATATTACGTGGTGATATATGATAGATTGATACCAGTCTGTGTATAAGGTAAGAGATGAGAGGAGAGTTCAGCATGACTCTCTGTGTTTATGGCTTGTGCTACTGAATCAGTTATAATATCATTTATTGAGATGGAGAACACTGAGAATAGGTCCAGATACGGGAGGTAGGGTGGGGGTCATAAATTGTTTGGAACACACTGAGCTGGAGGTGCCTTTGTAATATCCAAGTGTAGATGTCAGATAAACAATTAGATACATGGGTATATTACTCATAAGAGAGGTCTGGTCTAGTGATAAAATTTTGAATGTGATCAGTATACAATAACTGAAGCCTTGAGCCTGGTTGAGTGCCTCTTGGGATAAATCACAGAATAAAAGTGAGACTTGAGAACTATTAAAAAGGAATGGTCTTATCTTAAGAAACATAAGGAAATGAGATTACCCTCAGTTATGTGACTTACCCATTCATTAGTAAAGTGGGTCAAACTTAAAGTGTACTAATACAGAATGTTCTTCTAGGTGGTATTATGTTTCCATATAAGAAATAAACTTAATAAAGGAGAGTATGTATTTCCATTTGATGAGAGGGAGAATGTCTCAAAGTAACTGATGATCTTCAGATGAAATTTTTGTGTGTGTGAGGAAAATAGTTAATTTTATAATTTCTGTTTTACAGCAAGTGAAGTCTTCTGTTGGGGACAAAATAAATACGGCCAGTTGGGTTTAGGCATCGACTGTAAAAAGCAAGCTTCACCACAGCTGATTAAGTCTTTGCTTGGAATCCCTTTCATGCAAGTTGCAGCAGGAGGAGCTCATAGTTTTGTACTCACCCTTTCTGGAGCTATTTTTGGATGGGGACGCAACAAATTTGGTCAACTAGGTCTTAATGATGAAAATGGTAGGTTCTCATTTATAATAAATGTACTTAAAAAGAAATGATCTTTTGAGATGGATCAGTGATTCTTAATGTCAGAAAGAAATGTACACAGGTCTTCCCTGATGTGGAGAAGGGGATGAGAGGTTTATTTAAAAATTCCATCAGATAATATTTTTAAGGGATGGTGGGAATGCCAAAAAATACCGTTTTATCACCATATAAACTCTAGAAAGTATATCTGGAAAAATCTTTATTGTTAGATGTTCATTAAAAGAAAGTTGTGAAAAACATTACTTCAATTGGTAATCACATTATTGGCCACCATTGGTGGAAAGAAGTTGTAAAATTATTCTGGAAAGTAACATGAAGTGTTAGTCTATTTGAGTTTTTCAAGGAAATATTAAAATAATCTGAGTCATTAAATCTTTATTTTGAAGCTTCACTTTTAACATCGATTCTAGAGTCTTGAAAATAATTTGAATTTTAAAATTTATAATTACTTGAAACAAGTCAGGATCTTGGAACTGATTTTTCATAACTACATTAATTCAGATGCCAATACCTGAAATACAAAAACTAATTTCATAAAATTCAACATAATTGTCATGACTTAAGTGGACGAAAGTGAGTTGTTGGTCTAGTAACAACTGGTAATGATAAGCAAAAAATACTCAGAATTTTAAAATATTTTGTTCTGCATAAGAAAAATGTCAGATTAGGACATATTTCTTTTCTGCTACAAAATAGCAGAAAGTATAATTTTCAAGTACTTAAATAGAATCCTGTGAGCTTAATTATCATGATGTGAATATAAAGAATGATATTAGAAGCAAATAGCTTTGAAATTCCTTGATTTCTAGTTAAGGGCAGATTGGTGTTAGGGCAGTTTAACACTGAAATTACTCTTTAAAACCCTCTATCACAGCAGCATGAATAGAAAGACCTGGGAACCCAATTAAGTAGGCTTGTGCTACAAAATCATTGGATCAAGTTAAAATTATTTATCACTGTCTGCTGAGCTTGGGAAGCTGTAGAGGAAACACATTTTAGAAGAGTTTTAACTTAAAAAATACCGTTAACGTCTCTTGTTGGAATTTTCAGATAGGTATGTTCCTAATTTACTAAAGTCACTAAGAACTCAGAAAATAGTTTATATTTGTTGTGGAGAAGATCATACTGCTGCACTAACCAAGGTATCGTACTCCTATAAAACTTCTTTATTTTTACTCATGGTAGTTATTTATAATTAGTGAATGTTTTCATGATATTTACATTAGAACTCGAGTGTTACTGATGTCTAAAATGTAATTTATCTTGAAGACAAGAACTAGATTATTACTTGTCAAAAACAATTTACCTTAATTTTCAACGTTGTTTTATGTTATGAAATGTGAATTATGATCTACTATTAAATGTGATAATATGTATTGTTGAATTTCTCAGCTTTATGTGAAATACCGTTTAATATTTTGAATGAAAAATTTCTTTTTAGTTTGTCAGACTTGCCATCCTCTGTGTATCAATCCTGTTTATATTGCATAACTGCCTAATTTTAATTTAACTCCCACTTGGCTTATAAATACTGTATAACAAGTAATAGAGGAGAATGAATCTGTCTGTTAACCATAGGCTAAGTATTATGCAAACAGTATAATGAGCTTTCATCACAATCTTGTTAATGGTTTTAACTCTGTCCTGTAACTTTCTTGGGTATGTGCCATTTTGTTATCAGGACTTTGTAGTTCTCTAGTGATTAGAAGTAAAATGAAAATAAACACATTAAACTAACCTTAACCAGGAATATTATTTTAGTCATGTTAACATAAAGGAACTGGCACGTTTTTTTATTAGCTGAATTAGAAATTAATGTTTTTGCTTCTTTATCTTTCTTCATTCTGCATAATAGATAATATTAGCAAGAAAAAATTAACTTCTAATCAGACTTCTATATACACAAAATTCTACACACTCCCACATTGGGAATTTTTTTGATAAGAATTATTCTTAGTCATTATCAAGTATAATATACTCAGAGTACTTTTAAAAATATGACTAATTATAAAAGTTGATTTTTAAAAACTTATTTGCCTTTTAGTAAGGAAGTTTTATCTGTTAATCTTACCATATTTTATTGATTTTTATTATTCAAATTACAAATGTAATCACTACAGTTTTAGTAACTCATGTTGGCAAGTTATAAATCTAGTCATTCTCTTCTGTCATGGGGGGTTGGAAGAAATAAGGCTATGCTGAAATAATACTAAAAAATATTTTGTATATTATCCCTTAGGACTAGCTTTGTGGTAAAAAGACTCACAATGTTATTGCTTATCAAATTCAGCCCTTCAAATAACCACTTATCTCATTTTCCCAGGATATGTAGCTATTTCTATCTGTTGTTTTTTTTTTTAATTTTAATATTCTGTATTCCTCTCAAGATAGTAGCTGGTGGTACTTGTTCACTGGAATTTTTGGTGTGTATTATTTTTAACAAAATCAGATAGTTTTAAATATCCCAACAGGAAAATATTTTATTTTCCCTTGATTTAAGTTAGAATACAGTTCCATATCCATATATCTTTTGTTTTTCTGGAAGAGCTTTTTGCAAATAAATTAGAATTGCTTTATGAAGCAGTTTACTTTTGCAAAACCTACCTTAGCAATTTAAAAACAGACTTTAAAAAACAGAATAAATGTAAAGACATGTATGTTAATGGGTGTGAACACTCTCATAAAGATGTCAGATTTTTTCAAGTTCATTTACAAATTCATTACGCAAATCACATATACATACATCTTTTGACTTAGCAATCCTACTTTTAAGAATCTGTCCTAAAGATAGGAAATTATATATGCACAAAGCCATTTATTGTGGCATTATTTTAATAGCAAAAGAATGGAAGAATGCAGATGTCCTTCAGTAGCAGCCTAGTTAAATAAACTATGGTAACCACACAGGACTTGTAAAACAGGTACTTACAAGTCATGTTTATGTGACTTGTAAAATAGAGTGAAGCAGATCTCTATATTATGCTGTGGAATATCTTTAGGATATATTGTTAAGTAAAAAGGTACAGAATAGTTGCCTTTTATATAAGCAGGGGTAAAAAATGAACATGTTACATGGTATTTACATTTTAAAAAATTTAATAGCTGTGTATAATGTACTTTGCTTTACAGTTTACAACATACATGTTTTTAAGCAATTAAAAAGTTTTAAACAATTCTTTAAAAATTAAAAATAAAAAAATACTAGTGGCACTACAAAAGAATTCTTTTAATTGAGTCCTTTAAAATACAATATTTTGTTGTATATCACTAGTAGGAAATAGCCTAAAGATAAACTGAATTCATCCAAAAATTTTAAACTGCCTTCTATAGTCTTGTTAGTAATAAAATTGATAGTATTATTCTCAATATATTACATACAGGATAGGATAAAGCAAATACTTTACTGTCGTTAGAAACTATGACCTTCAGGGCGCCTGGGTGGCTCAGTTGGTTAAGCGACTGCCTTCGGCTCAGGTCATGATCCTGGAGTCACGGGATCAAGTCCCGCATCGGGCTCCCTGCTCGGCGGGGAGTCTGCTTCTCCCTCTGACCCTCACCCCTCTCATGTGCTCTCTCTCTCTCTCTCTCATTCTCTCTCTCAAATAAAAGAAAAAATCTTAAAAAAAAAAAAGTATGACCTTCAGCTTAAAAGAGATACGAAACAATAGGAATTAAATTAAAATCCTGTGATCTTTACTTTTAGTCACTTTTAAGAGTATCATTATACACTCTTATTCTTTTCCTTCTAAAAAAAGTGTGTTTTTTTGCCATGACCACTGAATGGTCCTAGAAGTATCTAGCCATGTACAATCTGAAAGCAATGGGCATCCCTTGATTGTTGTAGACTCTATATGAAAAATAACCAGGGCTTCTTAGAGAAGAGTCTGATTTCATATCTGGGGGGGAAAAAGTCTAAGAATAGCCTTGGGTATTACGTGTTACAAAAAAGAGGACCAAGGTCATGTCGGGGGGACAACATCCAGGAGTTTTCACAAAAAGAAATACCAATGGCAATAAATGGAAATATACCAAATATATAAAAATCCATGATTTCGTTATGATACTTTTCTTCCTGAAGTCAATACAAAGCAAACTTCATTGCTTATCTTTGCAAGTTGCTAGGACAACAACTCATTTTTTTAAAAAATTAGTAAATGAGAACGAAACATTTCCCCTGCATCCTATTTGCAGATTGTATTTCAGAATAACTTAATAGTTGATGAGTTAAGTTCTCTGTAGAAGAATTCCAACCAATAAATCTAGAAGAAATTATATTAGAAAATCTCTATACTCCCTAATAGTGGATCAAGACAAAGATTGAAACATTAAGCTTAATGTGGATGGATTAGGCTGTGAAACTTGTTAACCCATTTAGTAACATTACCAACCAGACATATACTTTGGTGTGATATAATAAAATAATCAGGAAAATTTAAACATGGCCTCAGTATCAGATATTAAGAAATTAAAATTAAAGGGGTCAGTTCATGAAGAGGACATAACAACTATACTTCTGTATGCACCTAACATAAGAGCACCTAATTAATATTAAGCAAATATTAACAGAGCTGGAAACAGAAAGAGACAGCAGTAATAGGGGACTTCAGAACCCCACTTTCTTTTTTTTTAAATACTTTATTTATATATTTGACAGCAAGAGAGGGAACACAAGCAGGGGGAGTGGGAGTGGGAGAGGGAGAAGTAGGCCTCCCACTGAGAAGGGACCCTGATGTGGGGCTTGATCCCAGGACCCTGGGATCATGACCTGAGGTGAAGGCAGATGCCCAACGACTGAGCCACCCAGGTGCCCCTCCAGTACCCCACTTTCAACAACAGATAGGTCATCCATATTGGAAAGTCAATAAGGAAATATAGGACTTGAACTATATATCAAATAGACCTAAAAGATCTACAGAGCATTCCATCCAACAGCAGCACATACACATTCTCCTCAAGGACACCACAGAATATTCTGTAGGAGAGATCACATGTTAGGTCATAAAACAAGTCTTAACAAATTTAAGAAGATTGAAATCATATCAAGTATCTTTTCCAGTGATAATGATATGAATCAATAATAGGAACTCGTGAATAATCAGTGGGTCAAAAAATAAGTAAAAGAGAAATATCTTGAGACAAGTGAAAATGGAAACACAACATACTAAAATTTATAGGATGCAGCAAAAACATCTGTAAGGGTAAATAGTGATAAACTGTACCACCGCATATCCTATAAAGCAATAAACAGCTACATTAAGGAAAAAAGAAAAAGTTCTCAAAAAGATAGCCTTTATACTTCCAGGAACTAGGGAAAAAGAAAACCAAACTAAGCCCAGAGTTTGCACAAGGAAGAAAATTACAAAGGTCAGAGCAAAAGTAGAGACAATACATTAGAAAAGATAACAAAACTAAGAACTGTTTTCCTGAAAAGGTAAAAAAAAAAAAAATCGACAGATCTTTAGGGAGACTAAGAAAAAAGACTTAAAATCAAAAATGAAGAGGAGACATTAAAACTGATACTGCATGAATAAAAGGATTATAAGAAACTACCATGAATAATTATATGCCAACAAATTGGGTAGATAACATAGATGAAATGGATAAATTCCTAGAAACATCCAAACACCCAAGACTGAATCACGAAGAATAGCAAATCTAAACAGAGCTTTAACTAGTAAGGAGACTGAATCACTAATGAAAAATCGCCCAACAATAACAGAAAAACTCCAGGACCAGATGGCTACACTAATGCCAGTCCATCTCAAACTCTTCAAAAAATAGGAGTTTTTTATGAGGCCACCATTATGCTTATACCAAAGTCACACAAAGACACTACAAAAAAGTAAAATTACAGGCCAATATCCTTGATGGGCATAGATGCAAAACCCCTTAACAAAAAACTAGCAAACCAAATTTAACAGTACATTAAAATGATCACATACCATGATCAAGTGAGATTTATCCCTGGGATGTAAGAATGGTTCAACATCTGCAAATCAGTCAACACCACATTAATAGAATGAAGGTTAAAAGTCATATGATCATCCTAATAGATGCAGGAAAAGCATTTGGTGAAATTCAACATCCTTTCATGATAAATATCCTCAGTAAAGTGGGGCGCCTGGGTGGCTCAGTAATTAAGCGTTTGCCTTCAGCTCAGGTCATGATCCCAGGGTCCTGGGATTGAGCCCCATGTCAGGTTCCCTGCTCAGCGGGAAGCCTGCTTCTCCCTCTCCCACTCCCCCTGCTTGTGTTCCCTCTCCTGCTGTCTCTCTCTGTGTCAAATAAATAAATAAAATATTTTAAAAAATTGTCAGTAAAGTATAGGAGGAATATGCCTCAACATTGGCCATAAGTGACAAGCCCACAGCTAACATCATACTCAGTGGTGAAAAGCTGAAAGTTCTTCCCGTAAGATCAAGTGTAAGATGAAGATGCCAACCCTCATCACCTCTATTCAAGATAGTATTGAATGTTCTAGCCAGAGCAATTTTAGTAGAGAAGAAGAAATAAAAATGCATCCAAATTAGAAAAGAAGAACTAAAATTGTCTCTCTTTGCAGATGACATATTATATATAGAAAACCCTTAAAAGAGTCTGCCAAAACTCTGAACTAATAAATGACCAGTAAAGTTTCAGGATACAAAGTCAACATAAAAAATTAGTAGCATCTCTATACACTAAGAACAAACTCTGAAAGAGAATTAAGAAAGCAGTCCCATTTACAATATCATCGAAAACAATAAAATACTGAGGAATAAATTTAACCAGGGAGTGAAAGACCTGTACACTGAAAACTGTATAAGACATCAATGAAAGAAATTGAAAAATACACAAATAAATGGAAAGATAGTGCATGTTCTTGGATTAGAAGAATTTTGTTAAAATGTACTACTGAACGTGATCCACAGATTCAGTATAACCCCTATCAAAATTCCAATGGCATTTTTCACATAAATAGAACAATCCTGGAATACATATGGAACCACAAAAGACCAGGAATAGCCAAAGCAATCTTGAGAAAGAACAGCAAAGCTGGAGCATCAAGCTCCTGATTTCAAACTATATTACAAAGCTATAGTAATCAAAACAGTATAGTACTGACATAAACACAGACACACAGACCAATCAAACAATAGATAGCCCAGAAATAAACCCACATATATAAAGTTAACTAATCAGTGACAAGGCACCAACAACACACAGTGGGAAAATTTGGTCTCTTCAATAAATGGTGTTGGAAAAACGGGTATCTATATGCAAAAGAAAGAAATTGAACCCTTATTTTTACCATTAACAAAATGTAACTCAAAATGGGTTAAAGACATAAATGTAAGACCTGAAACTAAAACTAGAAGAAAACATGGGGTGAAAAGCCCTTTGACACTGGTCTTGGTAATCATTTTTTAGGTATGACACTAAAAGCACAAGGAACAAAAGCAGAAATAAATAGGTGGACCTACAAATGAAAGAAGTTTTTGCACAGCAGAGGACACAGTCAATGAAATAAAAAGGCAGCCTATGGAATGAGAAAATATTAGCAGACCATTTATCTGATAAGGAGTTAATATCCAAAATATAAAAGGAACTCCTATAACTCAGTGGCTAAAAGAACCAAATAATCTAGTTTAAAAATGGGCAAAGGACCTTGAATAGGTACTTTTCCAAAGAATATAACAAATGGCCAACAGGTGCATGAAAAGATGCTTAGTGTTAACCTCACAATCATCAGGGAAACGCAAATCAAAACCACAGTGAGAGAACACCCCACATCTGTTAGGATGACTATTACCAAAAAAAACAAAGGACAAGTATTGGTGAGGATATGAAGAAAGGGGGAACGCTTGTTCCCACTGCTGGTGGGAATGTAAACTGTGCAAATAGAAAACAATATGGAGGTTCCTCAAAAAATTACAGATGGAACTAACTATATGACCCAGCAAATTCCACTTCTGATACCTGAAGGAAATAAAAACAGGTTCTTGAAGAGATAACTGCACTCCCATGTTCATTGTAGCATTTTTTGCAATAGACAAGAAACAACCTAAGTGTCCGTTACCAGATGAATGGATAAAGAAAATGTGTGATGTACACACATATATATATTTGCGTGTGTGCACACACACACACACACACACCAGAATAATACTCAGCCACAAAAAGAGGGAAATACTTCCATTTGCAACAACATGGATGAACCTGAAGGGCGTTATTCTAAGTGAAATAAGCTAGAGAAAGATCATGTCATTTATATGGGGAATCTTAAAAAAAGAAAGTCAAATTTGTAGAAATGGAGAATAGAATGTTGTTTGCCAGGGGCTGGGGTGGGGGTAGGGGAAATGGGAAATTGGTCAAGGGTACAAACTTTCTGTTATAAGATGTACAGCGTGGTGACTGTAGTTAACAATACTGTATTCTATGCCTGAAGTTTGCCGGGAGAGTAGATCTGAAGCATTCTTATTCATGCAAAAAAAGTGTGAGATGATGGATGTGTAAATTAACTCCTTTGTGGTAGTCATTTCACAATGTATACGTATGTGAAATCACATTGTATGCTTCACATATATACAGTTTTGTTTGTCAGTTCAATCATACCTAAATAAAACTGGAAAAAAATGATACCAGTTACAAAAACCATAAGAAATAAAAATGAACACTTTTGCCATTTCTGTCAAAAAAGGAAATTAATATTAATTTTGTAAATGTGATAATAGTATTACTGTGTTACATATTTATATATGTGAGAGGTATATGCCATTAGAGATACATACACATTTATAGGTGAAATGATTTGATGTCCACAGTTTGCTTTAAAGTACCTGAAAAAGGAAAATGGGAGGGGCATCGATGAAACAAGGTTATTTAACTTTTGCTGGTTGTTAAAGCCAAGTGATGGTTATTTGATGGTGTGTGTGTGTGTGTGTGTGTATATATTTGTATTTATATTTATATATACATGTCTTTACTTTTATGTAGTTTGAAATTTTCCATGATAAAAAGAAAAATCAATTTCCTTACATAGCCATATATATATTTACACTATTAAATGATGAAAGCAGAATATAAAATTGTATATATAGCTACAACTCTGAAGAAAAACAGTTGAGTTGAAAAACCAGTTGTGCTTGTTGTGTTAAGCTGTCATCACAAATTACTTTTTTATATACATAACCAGTTTTATGTTTTTACCATAAATTTTTAAAAGACTATATATAGTAGACCCTTCAACAACACAGGTTTGAACTGAATGGGTCCACTTACACACAGATCTTTTTCAACAAATATATTGGTAAAGTTTTTGGAGATTTGCAACAATTTGGAAAAATTCACAGGTAAACTGTGTAGCCTAGAAATACAAAAAAAATTAAGATTAAGTTAGGTATTGTTTATGTTATCAGTAAGGTTTTCAGTCAGAAGCAGGCTGTTAGTAAAGTTTTGGGGGGAAGCAAAAGTTGTATATGGATTTTTGACTGCACAAGGGATTGACACCCCAACCCCTGAATTGTTCGAGGGTCAACTGTGTATTGTAGCAACTGTGTGTTAAAAATAGCTGTATTTGTGCACTCTGGTTTAATTGCAGTCTTTCTGCAGAGGCTTTATATAAAAGCATAACTAGTTTGAAAACTGAAGATGATACCATTTTTAGGTTTTGTGATATTTTATAGGTATGTACTTGGGATTCAACAAGATCCTGATTATAATGATCCTGAAAGGCAATGCAAAAAATGACTAGTATCTCTTTAATGATGGCTTCAGCTCAATATAATGATAAGAACATAATTAAGTACTTTTAAAATACTTGAAAATAGCCTGCAGTTCTCTTAGGTTTAAGTCATTCTACCTTGAAAAGTCAGCTATTTGTTAAGTTGTTAAGTTAAATTGTGAAGACAATAGAAGAGAAAAATTGACTCCATGTATTAAAGATTAACCTATTTTTCTTGAAGATTATTTTCTTTTATCAGGCCTTCTAATGATAAAGGGTTTTGTCTTTTTTTTTTTTTTTTAGGAAGGTGGAGTGTTTACTTTTGGAGCTGGAGGGTATGGTCAGTTGGGTCATAACTCTACCAGTCATGAAATAAACCCAAGGAAAGTTTTTGAACTTATGGGAAGCATTGTCACTCAGATTGCTTGTGGAAGGTAAGCTATTATAAGAGAGAATCTTAGTCTCCATAACACAATTATTTAGGATTTTTTTTTTTTTTAACAGTCCAGAGGTCTTTTATTTTTTTACACCTACCCAGTCATGAATTTATAGGGAGTGGGTTCCAGCAGCTGAAGCTTCTTTCCATTGGTTCTCACAAAGTGTACTTCTCTGGGTGGAGCAGGCTGGCAGTTCAGTTGAATTCAAGTACTTTTTTCTTCGGCTTCCTTTTTTTCTGATCATTTTCCTTTACATGTTTCAGAAAGCTCTATCTTGGCTCTCAGAGTGCTTAATGTCTTCAGCATGCACAAAAATTTTCTAGGCAAAAAGAATCTTGCCCTTGTTTATTTACAACAGTGCCAACAGCATGCTGGGTAACATTGTAGACTTCATTTTGCCCTGGTAACATTGGTGGGGCATTGCTTTTTGAATAGTGCCCGTCCCCTTGATGTCTACAGTATAACCTTTCTTGTGGATTTGCATATGTGTGGCCAAAGGAATAATTCCATGTTTTCTAAAAGGCCTGGAGAACATACAGGGGTGTCTCTCCTTTTTCCCTTTGTGTTGGTCATTTTACAAATTACTGGAAGATAGCAGTTCCTAGCTGAAATAGGGATTTTTTTTTAAACAAATTGTTTAGCAATTTAGGAATCTAAGATAAAAACATTCTTCCCTAAATGCCTAATTTGCTGCTGAGGAGTAATAGTAACAGGAGAAACATTTTTTTCTACTGATTATTTTACTTTTCTCTATTTGAAATAAGTTTATCTGGGACAAGATATTAATAATGAATACATAATATATTTATTGTATATAGCATCACACTTGAAGGGAAAGTACAAATCATCTTATTTTTCTTTTTCTTTTCCACCTTTTTTTTAATTTAAAGAATGCGGAAATTGAGCAGTTAATTATTTAACACATAAAATTAGTTATTGGTAAAAGTTGAATTGGAATACTCGTTCCCAGTTCTTGGGAGTAAATAGAAGAGTCACAACTTTGAAATTGAGCTTCACCTTTGGTGGTTTAAATTAGGTAGACTGTCAAAAAACAAAGTGTACTTTGTTTGACTAAGCTTAATTTTTTCTGCGTAGTAGATATCCATATACAATATGGTTCAGTTTTGCCAACTTTTAACTTCAAATACTTGAAATCACACTGTAGGGAGTCTTTGGTGACTTTTCTTTTTTAACATGTTACTTATATGATTGATTATCTGTATGTGTGAAGCTGTGGTTCTCCATCATTAGATCTCATTGCTGTGTTTTATTCAGTTATATGCATATATAATTATTTATTCATTCTATTACTGACAGGTATTTGGGTACTTCAGTTTTTGGCAATTACAAATAATTTTGCTTTGAACATTTATTATATGATATACATAAACCTTCATATTTCTTTTTTTTTTTTTTTAAAGATTTTATTTATTTATTTGAGACAGAGAGAATGAGAGAGAGCACATGAGAGGGGGGAGGGTCAGAGGCAGAAGCAGGCTCCCTGCCGAGCAGGGAGCCCGATGCGGAACTTGATCCAGGGACTCCAGGATCATGACCTGAGCCGAAGGCAGTCGCTTAACCAACTGAGCCACCCAGGCACCCAACCTTCATATTTCTAAGTATATACCTAAAATGGGATTGCTGGGTCATAGAGGATACTTACCTTGAAATTTTGCAGGTTAATGTCACTCTATTTACCAGAATGATTATACCAATTTACATTCTTGTTAATATTGCATGAGAATTCCTGACACTCTATGTCCTTGTCCCTATTGATCAGATTGAAATTTTTGCTAATCTCTTGGGTATATAGTGTTACTTAATCATGATTTGAATTTGCATTTCCATGATTTGAGACAGATTGAATTGAATCTGTAGATCACTTTGGGAAGTATTGACATCTTAACAATATTAAGTCTTCCAAGCCATGAACAGGAGATATCTTTTCATTTATGTCTTTGTTTCAGTAATTTTTCTGTAGTTTTCATCGTCTTTTAAATTTCTTTTTGGATTGTTCATTATTAGTGTATAGAAATGGAACTCATTTTTGCATGTTGATTTTGTATCCTTCTGCGCTTTGGTGATTTTGTACACAGATAATTTTACTTCTTCCTTTTCAATTTAGGTGCCTTCTATTTCTTTTTCTTGCTCGAGCTTCCAGTACTATGTTTAATAGAAGTATTCAAAGTAGGCATCCTTGCCTCGTTCCTGATGTTAGAGGAAAAGCTTTCAGTCCTTTACCATTGAGTATGATGTTTGTTGTGGGTTTTCCGTATCTGGCTTTTATTATGTTGAGATAATTTTCGTCTATTCTTAGTTTTTGAGTTTTTTTTTTTAATCATAAAAGGGTGTTGAGTTTTGTTGATTTTTTTTTTTTTTCCTGCATCAGTTGAGATGATGATGTGGGTTTTTTTCTTCATTGTCTTAATGCTGTAAATTACACTGATGAATTTGTGTATGCTGAACCATCCCTGCATCCCATTTGGCTATGCTGTATAGTTTTTTCATTATTACTACTGAATTCTGTTTGCTAATATTCTATTGAGAATTTTTGCATCAGTACCCATAAGGGATAATGGTCTGTAGTTTTCTTGTAGTGTTCTTGTCTGACTTTGATATCAGGACAATGCTGGCCTCATAGAATGAATTAGAAAGTTGCACCTCTTCAAGTTTTTTGGGAAAGTGTGAATAGGATTGGTGTTAGTTCTTTAAATGCTAAGTAGAAGTCACTAATGAAGCCTTTGGTGTAGGGCTTTTCTTTGTTGGGAGATTTTTGATTATTGATTCAATTGTTTTACTATTTATAGATCTGTTTTCCTATTTTTTCGTGATTTAGTATTAGTAGGTTTTGTATTTCTAGGATTTTGTCTATTTCATCTAAATCATCTAATTTGTTGGCAAATAACTGTTTATAGTTCTCTCTTATGATCCTTTTTATTTTGATAGCATTAGTAGTAATAGCCCCACTTTTATTCTGATTTTAGTAAGTTCTTTTTTCTTGGTCAAGTTAGCTAAAGTTTTGTCAATTTTGTTGATCTTTGTAAAACCAACTTTTAGTTCCATTGACTTTTGCTGTTTTTCCATTCTCTATTTCATTTATCTCAGCTCTCATCTTTATTATTTCCTTTTTTCTGCAAGTTTTGTGTTTAGCTTTTTTTTTTTAAGGTCCTTAGGTTGTCAAGTTGGGTTGTTCACATGAGATCTCTCTTCTGTTTTTTTGTTTTGTTTTTGTTTTTAGGTAGGCTCCATGGCCAGCATGGAGCCCAGTTCAGGGCTTGAACTCACAACCCTGAGATCAAGACCTAAACTGAGATCAAGAGTCGGACGCTTAACTGACTTAGCCACCAGGCACCCCAAGATCTTTCTTGGTTTTTAATGTAAATTTCCCCCTTAGCACTGCTTTCCCTGCATCTTTTGTTTTGATATGTTGTGTTTTCATTTTCATTTATCTCTTAAGTCTTTCTAATTTCTCTTGTGATTTCTGATTCATGTTATTGGATTTCCACAGATTTGTGAATTTTCTAATTTCCTTATGTTGCTGAGTTCTAACATCATCCCGTTGTGGTTGGAGAAGATACTTTGTATGGTGTCTATCTTTTAAAATCTATTGAGACTTACTTTCTGGCCGAACATAGGATCTAACGTGGACAGTGTTCGTGTACGTTTGAGAAGAATGTGTATGTTGTTGTTGGGTAGTGTGTGTCCTGTTAGATCTAGTTGACTTAATTGTGTTGTTCAAGTTGTCTGTTTCCTTACTTATCTTCTGTGTGGTTTTTCTATTTATTATTGAGAGCAGGGTTATTAAAGTCTCCAACCATTTATTGTAGAATAATTTCTTCCTTCAATTCTTTCAGTTTTTGCTTCATATATTTTGATGGTCTTTTATTAGATGTGTAAATGTTTTAATTGTTTCTTTTTGCTGTACTGAACCTTTTGTTAAAATATAATGTCCTTTGTCTCTTGTAACCTTTTTTGATTTAAAACCTATTTTATCTGATAGTAGTGTGCATGATTTGTAGATCTTATTGTAATAGTATGTTTAATTTTGTAAGAAACCACCAAACTGCCTTCTAAAGTGGCTGTATCATTTTGTTTACCCATGTTGGTTAATTTTGTTTTCCTTTAAATAAATAGGCCACACATCCCAATTTCTTTGTAAGCCCATATATACATGGAGCTGTTTCTGTGATCTTCATCTTACTCCTTCAATACCTGTATCCCTGTGCCCCTTTCACACTATATAAATTTTATGACACTGTAATTCTGCTGTTTGGAATAAAGCAGGTCCTTTTTGTCATATCCATCAAGAATGCTTGGGTTGGAGGCACCTGGGTAGCTCAGTCAGTTAAACATCTATTTTTAGCTCAGGTCATGATCTCAGGGTCCTGGGATCGAGCCCCAAGGAGGGCTCTCTGTTCAGTGGGGAGTCTGCTTCTCCCTCTCCCTTTTTCCCCTCCTCCACATGCACATGTGTGCGCTTTCTCTCTCAAATAAAATCTTAAAAAAAAAAAAAATGCTTGGGCTATTTCTGGCCTCTTACTTTCATAGAAATTTTAATATCAGCCTGTCAGGGTTCTCCAAAAAAATTTTGGGGGGATTTTGATTAGTAGTGTTTCGAATCTCTAGATTAATTTGTCGAAAAGTTGTCTTTATGGCTTTTCTAATCAACTTCCAAACTTCTTTAATGTCTTCTAATTAAATGTTTAAGATTTTTCATCATAAAGGTCTTGTATATCTTTTGGTAATTTTATTGCTAGATACTTCTTTTTTTAAAGATTTTGTTTATTTATTTGACAGAGAGAGACATAGCGAGAGCAGGAACCTAAGCAGGGGGAGTGGGAGAGGGAGAAGCAGGCACTCTGCAGAGCAGGGAGCCCGATGTGGGACTCGATCCCAGGACCCTGGGATCATGACCTGAGCCGAAGGCAGACGCTTAATGACTGAGCCACCCAGGCGCCCTAGATACTTCTTTATAATACTATTATTTTATAAGTTCTACTTTCAAAGGTATCTTTGGCATGTAGAAATAGTTGACGTTTATATATTAATTTTAAATCCAACCACTTTGGTAAACTCTTATTAATTTATGTACACAATCATATTATCTGAATCAATTTAGTTTGTTTCTTCATTTATAATACTTATGCTTAACATATTTCTTGCCATTACTAATGTCCTGGCTGGGACACTAGGATAATGTTCGCTAGAAGTGCTGAAGCTCGGGGTGCTTGGGTGGCTCAGTTGTTAGGCATCTGACTCTTGATTCCAGCTCAGGTCATGATCTCAGGGTTGTGAGATCTAGCCCTGCATCGGGCTCTGTGCTTAGGATCCTTCCCCAACCTTGTGCTCTCTTGCTCTCAAAAAAAAAAAAAAGTGCTGAAGATCAAGACATCCAGACATCCTTGTTCTGCATTCTCTCTGTGGGAAAACTTTCAGTATTTCACAATTCAGTATCATGTTTGCCATACGTTTTTTGTAGATACCTATATCAGATTAAGGAATTTCTCTTTTTTTCCCCTAGTATAGAGGGATTTTTTTTTTTAAATGAATGGATGTTAAGTTTTTAATGTTGGTCTTTCTGGATCTATTGAGATAATTTATGATTTTTCCCCTTTAATCTGTTAATGTGGTGAATTCTATAAATGGATTTTACTAACTAAAAACAGCTTTATTTTTCTGTAGTAACTCCAATTTAGTCATCATGTTATCATTTTATATAGTGCTGCATTTGGTTTGCCAATATTTTTTAAATAATTGTTTTTATGTTTATTGCTGAACTTGGTTTATAATTTTCTGTTCTTATTCTTTTAGCAAGATTTTATTACTAAGGTTATGCTAGTCTAATAATATATGTTGAGGATTGTCCCCTTGTTTTCTGTTTATTTGAAATAGAACCACTTTGGAAGTTAGTAGACCTTGTCATTTAAAGCCATCTGCGCCTGGTATTTTATTTTTTGGAATTTTAAAAAACATTCTTCAGTTTCTTTATAAGGTAGCTTTTAAATTTTTTCTTGAGTCAGTTATTTGTAAGTTAAATTTTTCCATTTTTGCTTAAATTTTAAACATATTAATGTAAAGTTTCCAGTGTCTGTATTGGCCTGTTCCTGTGTGCAAACAATTATGCCAGCGACCTCTAATAAGAAATATTTGTCTCTTATTCTGTGGATCGTTCTGAGACAGTTCTTTGGGCCATGGGTCAGCTGGAGCGGCTCTTATTTTTGCTGTACATTGCAGCTGTTTCAAGATGCATGTCCACTAAGGGAGACTTTGCTCAGTCTGTGGCTAAGAGGGGTGGCTTTGTTACTTATTTCAGGCCAGAGGGACAATGGCTACCTTTGGGTTTTATTCTCTTGGGAGTAACACCTGTACACGTACATCTCAAGCTTCTGATTGTATCACATTTACTAAAATCCTGTTGACCAAAGCAAATTACAATTACATGGCCAAACCTAAGGTTAAGGTAGGGGAATACATGCTGCTTATCTCCCATCAGGCTGTAACAAGACTGTGCATATTTAATACTACAGGATAGTAAAGAAGTGGGATTACTATTTCAGTATACCACAGATACACAGATCTTAAGGTTTTTTTTTTTTTTATGTTTGTAGGCTCTATAGTGATCTCTTCTTTTTTTTTCTTTTTTGAAGTTGGTAAATTATCCTTTCTTTCCTGATCTCTTTTTTAAAACCTATGTTTTCCAGAGAAGCCTCTGGAAAATTTATCAATTTATTAATCTTTTCAAAGTATCCACCTTTGTTCTTTATGATCCGTATTTTGTGTATATTTTTCATTTCATACCTTTCAGTCTTTAGTTCATTCAGTGGTGGGATGCAGTGTTCTGTATATGCCCAGTATGTAAAATTTTTCTAACAATGTTCAGATCTTCTATGTGGTGTTTTTTTGTTGTTGTTGTTTGTTTTGCTTGATCATTTTTAATCAGTTAACAATAAATATTATACTGTCTTACAATGTTTGACTATTTTCAGTTTCTTCTTATAGATCTAAACAATTTTTTATTTTGAGGCTATCTTGATTCTTAAGTGCATAAAATTCCAGTTTTATCTCTCCTTGGTGAATCGAACTTTTCATCATCGACCTCTAAATCTCTAGTAATATATATATATTTTTTAAAGTCGGTTCCATGCCCAGTGTGGAGCCCAGTACAGGGCTTGAACTCATGACCCTGAGATCAAGACCTGAGCTGAGGTCAAGATTTGGATGCTTAACCGACTAACCCACCCAGGCGCCCCAATACTTTTGATTTTTTAAAGTCTCTTTTATCTGATGTTAATAGAGCTATATCTGCCTATATGTTTTTTCCTATTTTGTCTGTTATATTCATTTTTTACATATTTGTTCATACTCTTTTACTTTGTCTTTCTGCACATTTTAGATGAATATCATGTAAACAGTATTAAGTTGGATCTTTAAAAATGTAGTCTGGCAAATTTGCCATTTGCAACATGGATGGATCTAGAGGGTATAATGCTAAGTGAAATAGAGAAAGACAAATACCTTATGATTTCACTCATATGTTAAGAAACAAAACAAACGAACAAAGGAAAAAAAAAGACAAAAAAGCAGATTGAAACATAGAGAATAAACTGGTGATTGCCAGAGGGAGGGTTGGTAGGGGGAATGGTGAAATAAGTGAAGAGGATTAAGAGTACATTTATCATGATAAGCAATGAGTAATGTGTACAATTGTTGAATCACTATACTGTACACCTGAAACTAATAGAACACTGTATGTTAACTATACAGGAATTATAATTTTAAAAACATAAATAAACTTTAAAAAAATAAGAATTATTGAATCATTCTATTTTATACCTGAAACTACTGTAACACTGTATGTTAATTATACTTGAATTAAAAAAAAAATCCACTCTAGCAATTTTGTTTTTTAAATTGACCATTCTGTTTGTTTTATAATTACTGATACATTTGCACTTAAACCTGCCATAATATTTGTACTGTTTTTGCCATCTATTTTTAATGTTTAATTTTTTTTCTTTTCTGTTTTGCTTTTCTTTAGATTGATAATTTTTTAAGTTAGTTTAATTCCCTTTACTTGTTTGGAAACTATACCTTCCTTTTTAGTTGTTACATTAAACATAAACAGAAATAATATATATCCTTAATTTATATTAATAAATACCTTTCTCTTTTTCTGGGCAATATAAGGACTTCCGTTTACCTTTCCCATCTTTTCATTCTCTATATGTATTAAACTTCACAAAAACATTGCTTCATATAGTCAAGGTACATTTAGAAATACCTGTATATTTATTACCTTTTTTTTTTCACTCTTCATACATATTTTCTAATTCCTTTTGTCTGAACACCCTTTGGAATTTTCTTTGAGTAGATCTACAGACCCTTTTATGTATCTAAAAAATGTTTTATTTTACCTTCATTCTTAAATGATATTATTCGTGGTTATAGAACTCTAGCTTGGTATAATTGCTTTCAGTTCTATGAAGATAATATTCTGTTGTCTTTTGGCTTTGGTTGTTGTGGAGAAGCCAGCTATTAATCAGTATGTTGCTCCTTTGAAGGTAATGTGTTTCTTTTTAATCTTTCTCCAGTTTTGATTTCATTTGTCGAAGTATGATTTCCTCATTTTCTTATGGGCTTCTTGAATCTGTGGAATAATATCTTCGATTAGTTATAGGGGATTCTAAGCTATTATCTCTTTAGATATAGCTTCACCTTTCTTCATGGGACTCTGGATGTGTATTGAATCTTCTCCCTCTGCCTTGTAGCCTTATTCTTCATTTTCTACATTTTTGACCCTCTTTGCTGCTTTCTTGATTGTTTTTATGATTTGTATTTTAGCCCATTCTTATGCTATATCAGTTTTTCATTAAACCTATCCTTCAAGACATTGATTTTAGTTATTTTGACTTCTTAGTACTCGTCTTTCTTACTGGTTCTTTTTAAAATCTGACATTTTTTTTCTTTAGTGTTTCCAGTTGTCTGTCAGTTTTCAAGCTTGGCTTTTATTTCTTGGACACTAAAAAACTATTGAACATAGTTGTTCTACATTCTTGTGTTTGATAATTCCAGTATCTGAAATCTTTAGGATCTATTTCTATTTCTTTTTTTCTGCTAAATTTTGTTCATGGTGCCCTGTTTCTTTGTATGCCAGTTTTGTGTGCTTGACCACGTATTTGAAAAATTAGGGGAGTGATTTGACAAAAGCTTTCCTTTCCTTTTCCCATATATGGACTAGAATTTATCATAAAAAGTAAATGAAAGCTCATCATATGTATGAGCCAGGAGTGCTTCTATTAAAATTTTGTTTATACCGTTAAAGTTATACATGAATATATGTTCCCAAAATTTAGAGAGTTCATCTTTTCTTGTTTATCTACTTCATGCATAATTCATTAAGAGACTATAAAGCAATATTTTATTTATTTACTTCTTAAAGATTTATTTATTTGAGAGAGAGAGAGAGCTCGTGCATGCACACGCTGGGGAGGGGCAGAGGGAGAGAATCTCAAGCAGACTCCTTGCCGAGTGTGTAGCCCAATGCGGGGCTCAGTCTCACAACCTTGAGATCATGGCCTGAGCCAAAACCAAGAGTTGGATGCTCAACTGACTGGGTTAACCAGGCGCCCCTATAAAGCAATACTTAAACATAATTTTTTTCAGGTGAAATACTTCATCAGTCCCTTGTGAAATAATCACAAATGATTTAAGGTTATCTAATTTTGTAATCCTTAACAAGTAGAATGATTGGGATAGTTATTCTTAGCTTTAGGAATTCAATTCTTTTTAGTAATTTAATTAATTTATTCAACTATTGTGTTGGGGAAAAATTTTCAGTTATATATTAAGATGTAAGGATTTATCTGTAGAGGGAATGTAGGTAGATACATGGTATCTTGACCAGTTTTACTTCCAGGTAGTCAACATAAGATGTAATAACTTCCTTATGGAATAATTGCCAAAAGCCTCCTGAAGGAAGCAGCTGAGGAAAACCAGAAATGTGAATCCATCAAGGAGATGATCCAGAAGTAAAAGGTTCAAATTCTAGTGGTATAATATCATAGTGTTTTTGAGCTATTATATCAAATCTAGGACTTAGGATGGTTGTTTGTTTAGTGGCTCTTAACTCTGACTTAATGCTGTTTATCTTCTGGAGAGATTTTAGAAATGTATATTATTGGGGCACCTGGGTGGCTCAGTCGTTAAGCGTCTGCCTTCCGCTCAGGTCATGATCCCAGTGTCCTGGGATCGAGCCCCGCATCGGGCTTCCTGCTCAGCGGGAAGCCTGCTTCTCTCTCTCCCTCTCCCACTACCCCTGCTTGTGTTCCCTCTTCACTGTGTCTTTCTGTGTCAAAAAAATAAATAAAATAGTAAAAAAAAAAAAGAAACATATTATTGTCTAGGTTAATCCCTAGGTGATTCCAATATGCAGCAAGGTTTAAGAACCACTCCTTTGGTATACCATTTTGAGGAGGAGTTTAATGAACTAGTATTGCAATAATTTTTAAGCTGTATGTTCTTTCGAGATATCACAGTGGTTGCTTCCTGAAGGAGGCATACTGGGCAGTGTTAACCCCTTCTTCAGGCATAGCAGTTTTTCTGTTTTATATGCTAGGATTCCATTTAACATTTCATTTGTTAAAAGAGTATCTTTGGTTAAAAAATTCTGATTTCCCTTGGCTCAAAGGTAAAATGGTTCTTAGATTCTACTTAGATTTTCAGTAATATGGCAGACTAGATAACTTGAAAACACTTTTGAATCAAAACACCTTTTTAAATATCAGGTTAGTTTGCCAGAAACTAAAGGGAATGCCGCAGGGCAAAAACAAAGAAATCTGAAAGCTATTGGTGTCTGTTTGAACGGATTTTGGAGGTGCCCTGAAAGAATTTGCCTGTGGAGGTAATATATTAATTAGCCTATATTGCTAAAACTTAGTGGCTTAAACAGTTTTTTTATTTCGCTGATAGTTCTTTGATTCGGTAATTTGGGCGAGGCTCAGCTGGGCAGTTCTCATCTTAGCTGGACAGTTCACCAGCTGATTATCTGGCTAGGGGCTGGGTAGTTTGGCATGGTCATAGCTGGGACAGCTTGTCTCTGCTCCAAGTTATATGTCATCCTTTACATGCTAATTTTGGATTAGTCTCAAGATAGTAGAACAGAGTTCTAAAGAGAGGGAAAGAATGCAAAGCCACTTGTAAGGCATAATGTCAGATCAGATACACTGTCATTTCTGCTGCATTCTGTATTCAAAGCAAGCCACAGGTTAGAGTCCAGGTTTAAGACATGGAGAAATAGATTCCCCATCTTTTTTTTTTTTTTTTGTAAAGATTTTATTTATTTATTTGACAGAGCATAAGCGGGGCGGGGCCGGGGTGGGAAGCAGCAGGCAGAGGGAGAGGGAGAAGCAGGGTCCCCGCTCAGGGGGCTCTATCCCAGGACCCTGGGATCATGACCTGAGCTGAAAGCAGACACTTAGCCGACTGAGCCACCCAGGTGCCCCAATAGATTCCCCATCTTGATGGAAACAGCTGCAGAAGTCATATTGTAAGCATAATGGGTATAGAGAGAAGAATAATTTTGGCTCTTTTGATAAACAATATATCATAGAGGGCAAAGGAGTTTAGGAGAGGAGATGAGACCTAAGAACTGATAGAAGCATTAGTGAGGCCTGAGAAACAATCTCCTCCCAGTAAAACCACATCATGGAAAGAGTTCACCATGAAATACTCCCTTGCTAGCATAAGGAGACTTTTCTGTCCTTGGTCTAGTTTCGGGTTTGAATCTCCTCTGAGAATCTGTAACCACAGGACTACTGTAAGGTGGGTTTGGCGCTTGTCAAAGTCACCCTGGGTTGGTGTTTATGTATTAAATTTCACAATGTATAATGGGTTTTAAATGAAAAACAGGGTGGCAGATTTGGGGTAAAAAAAACTTCTAGAAATGGGATAAAAATTTCATCACTGAAATTTAAAATAAAGTGGGTAATTAAAATAGCAGGTTAGACACACTGCTAAAAAGAAAAGTATGATTTGAAAAACAGATCGAGAGAAATTACCCACAAAGGGGCATGGATATAAAAGAGACATTAAAAGATAGGTAGGATATATTGGGAAGTTGCAACATTTGTATAATACTATCAAGGAGAAAATAATTGAATAAATGTGAGAGAGACGGTATTTATAGAAATAACACTTAAGAATTTGCCGGACTTGGGGCGCCTGGGTGGCTCAGTCGGTTGGGCGGCTGCCTTCGGCTCAGGTCATGATCCCAGGGTCCTGGGATCGAGTCCCACATCGGGCTCCCCGCTCTGCGGGGAGCCTGCTTCTCAACCTCTCCCACTCCCCCTGCTTGTGTTCCCTCTCTCACTGTGTCTCTCTCTGTCAAATAAATAAATAAAATCTTTAAAAAAAAAAAAAAAAGAATTTGCCGGACTTGATTGAAGCCATAAAACCTGAGATTGAGGAACACAAGGCTTGAGCTGGATAATCATCTTTAACCCAAACATATAAGGTTCCTAAACATACAGTGGTGAAACATCAGAGGGAGTTGCATAGGTTCAGATTAGTGGGTTTTTTCAGCTTCAGTTCTGCAGTTTCTTAGATTTGCTTCCACTCTGCTACCTCCAAAGGAGTCTGGGTGCATAGATATAAGGATCAGTTTCTTTAGAAGAAAGGAAACATTGTTTCATTTTATATATTTATGCATTGTTTTATTATACACACACACACACCCCCCCTCAATCTTCTGATTGGCACTGGATTACTTGCCCAGTTCTTACTGTAAAACTTTTGATTGGTGTCCAAAGGTGGGTCATCATAGATCCTTTAGGCTAGAATGTTACAGGGAAGGGAAGGGGAGAACTTGGACAGTATAGTTAGATGCTACCTCTTGTGCTGAGTCATCTTTTATAAGGGATTCCACTGTAGATCTGGGCCTTTCTAAATTTGGACATTTGTGGAAATTTTCTGGGTAGAGAATTCATTCAGTATAGAGTAAGACTTTTAATAACTAATTTGCACAGAACATTTTAGAACTATAATGGTTTTGTTAATGTATTTTTGAAGAGAGAAATTATCAGTTAATATTTGTGTGCTCTTCTAAATGTAAATTATTTGGAAGATATCAAAGTCTGAGATTTTCTGTCATTTTACTCTAGGCAGCACACTTCTGCTTTTGTTCCTTCATCAGGACGAATTTATTCTTTTGGACTTGGTGGTAATGGGCAGCTAGGAACTGGTTCAACAAGCAACAGGAAAAGTCCTTTCACTGTGAAAGGAAATTGGTTCCCTTATAATGGGCAGTGTCCACCAGATACTGGTAAGTTTTGTTATATTAAAGCTTTGCTACACACGTTGAAGTTGTTAAAATGTTGCTCTTAAATGATGAAGTTTTCTATGTTTGAAATGAAACAGTTCCAAAATAAGTTGTTTAATGAAAATACCAAGATACAGAATAGTGTATACATTTGCTTAGTTTGTTTATACTTCCTTATTTATGCATAAGCAAACTCATGGTAAAGTAGTAATGGTTTCAGAGGGCTGAGCGATGGGAACTGGGTGGTGGCTCGATGCCAGTGGGCAGGAATATTTTTGTTTTGTGTGAAATACACATAACAAAATTTATGAACTTAACCATTTAAGGTGTACAATTCAGTAGTGCTCAGTACATTCACATTGTTGCACAACCAGTCTCCAGAACTCTTTTCATCTTACAAAACTAGAACTCTGTATTCATTAAACAGCAACTCTGCATTCACTCCTCCCACGGCTGGCAAACACCATTCTACATTTGTTCTCTATGTATTTGACTTGACTCTGGGTACTCATGTAAGTGGAATCATACAGTATTTGTCTTTTTGTGACTGACTGACTTCATAAATTTAGCGTAATGTCCTTAAGGTTTATCCATGTTGTAGCATGTGTTAGGATTTCCTTCCTTTTTAAGGCTGAATAACATTTTATTGTACATATATACATTTTGTTTATCTGCTCACCTGTTGGTGGACACTTGGATTGTTTCCACCTTTTGTGACTGTTGTGAATCATGTAAACATGGGTGTACAGATATCTCTTGAAGATGCTGCTTTCATTTATTTGGGTATATACAGGACTTTAAAATACATGACAATTTCTTTCCTTTTGAAATTTGAATCATATGAATATATTACCTATTTAAAGTATTAAATTTTTAAAATTTGCTTTCACATCCCTACTGCTTTAGCCACATCTGTGATTTATTTTTATTTTCTAGTATTTTTTCAGTAGATCTGGTTATTTTTTCATTGGTATTAATTTACTAAGGAGTTTGAAATATTTGAATGCTGTTTTCTCATTTACTTTTTTAACATGCTGCAACTAAAATATGCTTTTTGGGGCACCTGGGTGACTCAGTCGGTTAAGTGTCTGCCTTCCGGCTCAGATCATGATCCTGGAGTCCCACGACTGAGCCTTGCATCAGGCTCCCTGCTCAGCAGAGAGCCTGCTTCTCTCTCTGCCCCCACCCCACTCGTGCTCTCTCGCTCTCTCTCAAATAAATAAAATCTTTTTTAAAAAAAGATAAAATATGCTTTTAAAAATATATTTCCTTTATCATCCTAAACTATTCCTCAGAATTTTCTTCTTCTTCATTTTACTGTGTCTGATTTCCTTAGGGATTTTTCTTTGAATTGTGAGGACTGGGGTCTGTCAAGATTTTATTCAGTGATGAGCATACTATGAAGGTTGATATTTGAAAAGGTCCATAACTTTTTATGAATGACCTTGAAGATTTTTAAATTTTTTTGGTAACTAAAAAGGCTTTTCTCAGTTATGCTTTTATTTAGCAAAGGTCAGCAGATGATACTATTTTTTCTTGTTTTTGTTTCATTTTGTATTTAGTGTATGCCTTCATTTTCTTCCAGTCACTCTTAGGTTTAGAACATGCATTTATTTTAGTAATACTGTTCTTGTGTACTTAGTGCCATGTTGGTATTTTATTATATTAGTTTCTTCCATGAAGAGCACTGTTAATAACATAACAAAGAGATTTTGTAATTTATTTATTTATTTATTCTAGATTTTATTTATTTGATAGAGAGAGACACTGAGAGAGGGAACACAAGCAAGGGGAGTGAAAGAGGGAGAAGCAGGCTTCCCGCCGAGCAGGGAGCCCAATGCGGGGCTCGATCCCAGGACTCCGGGATCATGACCTGAGCTGAAGGCAGACGCTTAACGACTGAGCCACCCAGGCGCCCCAAGAGATTCTGTAATTTAAAGCAGCATGAATATTGTAAAGAATCATGTATTTCTGTTTGTAAAGTTTGGTCACTCAGGGGTGCATTTTGTTACCCTTGAAACTGTACCTTGAGATTATTTGCTTTCAAATGGGAAAGGAGATGGAATTTTAAAATTAGTTGTTTGGCTACAGTTTAGTTTCATCAGAAGTTTGTCGATTCACAGTAGCCAATAGGTGTGAACAACTCGAGTGTCCCATCAACAGATGAATGGATAAAAAAATGTGGTATGTGCATGTAATTGAAAATTAGCCATAAAAAGGAATAAAATTTTGATACATGGTACAACATGGATGAACCTTGTAAATATTATGCTAAGTCAAAAGAGCCAGACACAAAAGGACAATATATCATAGGACTGCTCTTATATGAGGTACCTAGAACAGTTAAATGTATAGAGACAGAAAGAATAGTGGTTATCAGGGACTTGGGGAAGGGGAGAACGGAGGAGTTGTATAATGGGTACAGAATTTCTGATTGGATCTTTAGGTCTAAAATGAGTCTGTTATAGGCAGCATGTAGATGGGTCTTGGTTTTTTATCCATTCTGATACGCTATGTCTTTTGATTAGAGCATTTAGTCCATTTACATTCAGAGTCATCATTGAAAGATACGAATTTAGTGCCATTGTGTTACCTATAAAGTTGGTATTTCTGATGATGTTCTTCGTTCCTTTCTAGTTTTTGTTGCTTTTGGTTTTTTCCCTAGAGTCTCCCTTAATATTTCTTGCAAGGCTGGTTTAGTGGTCAATGAACTCCTTTAGTTTTTGTTTGTCTGGGAAACTCTTCATCTCTCCTCCTATTCTGAATGACAGTGCTGCTTTCAGGATTCTTTCCTTGTCTGTGTATTTTGTGAATTTGACTGTGATATCTCTGGTGATGGCTGGCTTTTGTTGAATTTAATGAGAGTTCTCCATGCTTCTTGGATTTTAATGTCTGTGTCCTTCCCAGATTACTTAAGGGGAAATGTTCAGCTATAATTTGCTTAAATAAACCTTCTGCCTCTTTTTCTCTCTCTTCATCGTTCTGGGACTCCTATGATATGAATGTTATTAATGTTTTAATAAGTCACAGAGTTCCCTAAGTCTGCCTTTGTGATCCATCATCTTTGTTTCCCTCTTCTTTTCAGCTTTATTATTTTCTATAATTTTATTTTCAGTATCACTGATTCCTCTGCTTCGTCTGTCCTCATTGTTACAGCATCCATTTGGGTTTGCATCTCATTTATAGCATTTTTAATTTCAGCTTGACTAGCTTTTAGCTCTTTTATCTCTGCAGTAAAGGATTCTCTAGTGTCTTCTATGCTTTTTTCAAGTCCAGCTAATATCCTTATAATTGTTTTAAATTCTAGTTCAGACATCTTACTTATATCTGTATTGATTAAATCCCTGGTCATCATTTCTTCCTGTTCTTCCTTTTGGGATGAATAAATAAAATAAAATAAATAAAGCAAAATAAAACAAAAATTTTAAATTTAAAAAAATAAAGGAAGCTAGGTGTGTTTTGGTCTGCTTGTTAAGAGAAGCTTGATAGACAAAGATAGAAAATTTAAAATTAAAAAATATATAGATAATTTAAAAAATAAAAGAATTGCTCTTTCTGTATCCAAAAAAACAAAACCAGTATCACCTCAGGTGCCTGGGTAGCTCAGATGGTTGGGCGTCTGCCTTCGGCTCAGGTCATGATCCCAGGGTCCTGGGATCGAGTCCCGCATCAGGCTCCCTGCTCCTTGGGAGCCTGCTTCTCCCTCTGCCTCTCTCTCTCTCTCATGAATAAATAAATGAAATCGTTTAAAAAAAACAAAAACAAAAACCAGTATCACCTCTACCAAATGCACTCCCAGCAGGGAGAACCGTTTCTCCCTGTGCAACCCAGGAGATCCTCAGCCTGCTCTGCCTGCTCCTGTGGCCCCGGCTGCTTCCCTCCCGGAGTGCTGCCAGGTAACCCTGGCTATGGCACTGACCTCCAAAACTTCAAACTCTGCGCTCTGCTGTTTATAAAAAACTGGCAGTATTGAAACCCTCTCCTTATTTCTAGTCAGTGGTTTTGGGGAACATTTCTCTTGTACAGTCCTCTGTGTGTTTTCACTCCTTCCCCCCCTTTCTCTCTCCCCTTGTCTCTCACTACCCACTCCACCACTAGGGCTCCCTGCCCTCTGCCGTGCCAGGGGCCTTTTTCTCCCATGAATCAACTCTCCACAGTTCCTACCTTCCATTGGTCATTTTTTCTGTTTATAGATGTGCAGTAAAATGGGAAATATTATGTATATTTTACCACAAATTATATATATATATATGTGTGTCATATATATAATGGTTGATAATTATTTTGCACTATACTAAGGCTGTGTAGGATAAAAACTAGTTAAATGTGAATTTAAATTTTTTAAGTTTTATTTATTTCAGAGAGAGAGAGAGTGTGGGGAGAAGCAGAGGGAAAGTCTTCAGACAGACTCCCTGCTGAGCACGGAGCCTGACACAGGGGTTGATCTCATGACCCATGAGATCATGACATAAGCCGAAACCAAGAGAGTCAGATGTTCAACCAACTGAGCCACCCAGGCGCCCCATTTAAATGTGAATTTAATTTGCTCAGTCCCTTCAGAGGTGAAGCCCATGGCCCCCACCATAAATCACATTGTTAGCATAAACTATCTGATGTGGCCTCAAGGTCACAGGTAAACAAAAACATTCTTAACAGGATACTCCAGACTTTGGGATTATGCCCTTGGAGTTTGGTATAGGGCAGACCTTTCTTTAGAATGTATCAAGTTTGGACAACTGTGTTAGTGTTCTAGGGCTGCTGTAACAAAATAGCACAAACTGAGTAGCTTGAACAACACAAATTTATTGACTCAGTTCTGGAGGCTAGAAATCCAAGAAAAAGCAGGGTTTCTTCTTCTTCTTCTTCTTCTTTTAAGATTTTATTTACTTACTTGAGAGAGAGCATGCACAAGCAGAGTTGGGTGGGGAGGGGCAGAGGGAGAGGGAGAAGCAGAGAGTCCAACGTGAGATCATGATCTGAGCCAAAAACACTTAGCCAACTGCGCCACCCAGGCACCCCAGGATTACTTTCTTCTGAGGGCTATAAGGGAGCCTCTGTTCCATGTGTCTCTCCTAGCCTCTGGTGGTTTGCTGGCAATCTTTGGCATTTCCTGGCTAGTAGATCATTGCCTTCATCTTCACATGACATTCTCTCTCTCTGTGGATCTGTGTCCAGATTTATATCTTTTGACCCCTGTCACCCATCTTGTCCATCCTCCCACCCGCCTTACCTCTGGCAACTACCGATTTGTTCCCTGTATCTATGAGCTTTTTTTTTCCCTAAGATTCCACATAGAAGTAAGTGAGATCATACAGTATTTGCCTTTCTCTGACTTATTTCACTTATCCTAATACCTTCAAGGTTCATACATGTTGTAACAAATGGCAAGATTTCCTTCTTTTTTATGACTAAATAATATTCCTGTGTGTGTGTATCAGATTTTCTTTAACCATTCATCTATCGGTGGACACTTAGGTTGCTTCCATGTCTTAGGTATTGTAAATAATGCTGCAGGGAACGTGGGGGTGCATATATATTCTCAAGTTTGTTTTTTTCATTTTCTTTGGATAAATACACAGAAGTAGAATTGCATGGTAGTTCTATTTTTAATTTTTTTAAGGAATTTTCATACCATTTTCTATAGTGGCTGTACTAATTTATATTCCCACCAACAGTGCACAAAGGTTCCCTTTACTCCACATTTTCACCAGCACTTGTTATTTCCTGTGTTTTTTTATAGTAGCCAGTCTTACAGGTAATTTCTCAGTGTGGTTTTGATTTGCTTTTCTTTGATGATTAGTGATGTTGAGCACCTTTTCATGTACCTGTTGGTCATCTGTATGTCTTCCTTGGAGAAATGTTTATTCAGATCTTCCGTCCATTTTTAATCAGATCATTTGCCTTTTTGCTATTCAGTTTTATGAGTTCTTTATTTATTTTGGATATTAATCCCTTATCAAATATATCATTTGCAAATATTTTCTTCCATTCCACAGGTTGCCTTTTCATTTTGTTGATGGTTTCCTTTGCTGTGCAGAAGCTTTTTAGTTTCTCTTGTCTTTGCTTTCGGTGTCAAACCCAAAAAATCATCTCTAAGATTGATGTCAACTACTGCCTATGTTTTCTTCCAGGAGTTCTATGATTTCCGGTCATAACGTTCAAGTCTTTAATCCATTTTGAGTTAGTGTTTATGGGTTAAGATAGTTGTCCAATTTTATTCTTTTGCATATTGGCTGTCCAGGTTTTCCAACACCATCTATTAAAGAGATTGTCCTTTTCCCATTGTATATTCTTGGCTCCTTTGTCATAAATTGACCATATATTTGTGGGTTTATTTCTGGCTTCTCTATTCTGTTCCATTGATCTAAGTGTCTGTTTTTATGCCAATACCATACTGTTTTGATTATTAGAGCTTTGTAATATAGTTCAACCCTGCCCTAGCTCTTGGTTGTCTCTCAGACCTTTGTGATTGTCCAAGCAGTCTTTTATTTTTTGTGGCTCCCACTAATTGAGGGTGTGCCAAGGCCTGTGGGTGTCCCAAATGGGAGGATCTCAGGCAGCACCTAGATTCAGGCTGATTGGAAGCCAGACTCTCAGGCAGCAGCTTTTAAAGTATGCAAATATATACGGTCCTGTGGGACCACAAGTGAAAGTCCCACTAGCCACCAGAGAGCCTAGAGGGGTCCCCTGGGCAGCAGCCATGAAAATCAGGACACCAGACAATGGTCCAAGCTCCACTCCAGGAGATAGCAGTGACTTGTAGTAATGCAGAGGACAGGGCAAAGAAGGCATCTGCTAGCCTTAGTCCCCAGAGATCACCTTAGTAAATCGATAGATGTATGCTAAACCAGAAGCCTGCCCCTAAGGTCGAAGCTCCAGGACATGCAAGTAGGCCTTTTTCACAGAAAGACTGGGGGTGTATTTCAGTCTGCTGTTTGTGCTGTGACTGGGGGGTGGTAGCCAGCCAAGAACTGTCTCTTTGATTTTTACAGCCCATGGGAACCCGGTCCCAGGAATGCAAGTCCCGCAGTCCACCAGAACCAGGCAATCAGGGGGTATCCACTAGGTGGCAGCCACAAAAACCAGGGCCAGATGTGTCTACCTTTCCCCTGAGGGGAAATAATGGTGCTCTGGCGTGTGGCAGAGGGAGAGCACAGAGATAAGGCCCTCCTTCTGAGGTCTCTAGGGAGGATTACAGTAGGCCTTTAGACCTGTGTTTAATTAGAAGCCTGCCTGTCAGGCCACAGCTACAAAGATAAGCTAATGGGACTCTCACAGAAAGATTGGGCATCTTCATCTGTTGTCTCTTGCTGTACCCTAGGGGTGGTAGCTGTTTAAGAACTTTTTCTGTTGATTACAGTCCTGTGAGACCTGTGAGCATAAACCCCACTGGCCCCCAGAGCACCTAGAGGTGCTTCCTGGGCAGCAGCCACAAAAACTGGGATGCCAGACCAGGGTACAAGCTCCTCTCCGGGAGATACTGGCAAGCTGAAGTGAGGCAGAGGGAAGTACCATTTTTATAAATGTTTCATTTTTAACAAAGCAGAATTTACAAAATTGTTGTGAATTAGATATCTTTAGAAGAAGGACAAATAGTTCCCTTATATATCCAAAAAACAGAACATTAAAACAAAATTAAACATTATTCTAAACAGATAACCACAATAAATTTTTCTTCATCAGTTCATTCATTCCAGTGTAAGGTGTTCTTTTTTTTTTTTTTTTTTTTTTAAAGATTTTATTTATTTATTCATGAGAGAGAGAGAGAGAGGCAGAGGGAGGAGCAGGCTCCCAAGGAGCAGGGAGCCCGATGCGGGACTCGATCCCAGGACCCTGAGATCATGACCTGAGCCGAAGGCAGACGCTTAACCATCTGAGCCACCCAGGAGCCCCCAGTGTAAGGTGTTCTAATAAGAAATTTCATAAAACAACTTAGCAACTTTAAAGAAATTATGAGTAATTCTAATGCAATCCACGGGTATGTTCTGAAAGTTTTCTGAGTTGTGTTTCCTCAGAAGCCTGTGCCTAAGTGTCTATTCTGTGAAGTATAAATGGTTTCATATACATAGTACAGTCCTTTTTGCATGCCTCTGAGATGTCCTTCTTTTTTGAAAACACAAACTCTGGCCTGTACCAGAGTTTATAGGAGAGACTTCAGGTAAGTATTAGAGTAAAATCAATAGATGACAGGCTTAAAATGACTGTGACTAGTCTATTGCTGATAACTGTAAAATGGAAAGATCTGAAGAGGGTTCATTATAGGAATAATATGGCTGACAGGGATATTTGGTTGTGTCTGTGGCATGCAAAACACATTTCTAAAGATGATTAAGCTTGTTCTTAAAGAAGACAGTGACTCTTAACATCTGATTCATAAATATAGAGGACTCTAACTTTTTATAGATGAAAAAATGTTGCGATATAACATGATAATCCTGAGACCTAATGTACCAGGAATAACACTAAGAATATCAAGTGAAGAGATTCAGTAAGTCAGACATCAGTATTTTTTATAAGACTTCATGCGTAAGTCTGAAATACATCCCATTTGCAAACCAAGGAGATAACTAGTTGTGAATTAAAGCGGTAAGAATATACCACAAAACGTTTAAAATAACAGTTAAATAATAATTGAAAATAGGACCAGAACTTTGATAAATATAGGAAAATAAGAACAATTTCATAAGAGTTTTGAATAGTGTTTTACTTCATATTTAAACATATGGAAAACAAGGATATTTACAAATCCCCAGGGACTTCCCATAAGAGAAACAGTTTTTGAAATGTTTATATTAATTACATTTTACCATATAAATTTAACTTCAGGAAGATTAAGTATTTTTTCTGATTTGACAACTCTTCCCATGCAACTCTTGAAATAGTAACACATCAAACAAACCTGTATTTCTCGCATCTCTTCTTGTATAATAAAAGAACAACCTTTATAATTCTCCAAGGCCTGTCTGGAAAATCTCAAAGATATTTTCGTAAAAGGTATCTTAGAAGTTTTATTTTTCTATATTTAGGATATGATTTTGCAAATCATGTTCGTTTGCTAGAGCTGCCATAAAAAATACCACAAGCTGGGTGGCTTAGAGAACAGAAATTTATTTCCTCAAAGTTCTGGAGTCTAGAAGTCCATGATCAAGGTGTCATGTCAAGAGTTTGGTTTCTTCTGAGGCCTCTCTCCTTGGCTAGCGATGGCTGCCTTTTTCTGTGTCCTCACATGGCCTTTTCTCTGTGTGTATGCATCACTGATGTCTTTTCCTTTTATAATAAGGACACCAGGTACTCTTACAGCTTCATTTTACCTTCATCACTTCTTTAAAGGCTCTGTCTGTAAATACAGTTATATTCTGAATTACTGGGGTTAAGACTTCAACATACGAATTTTGGGGAAACAATTGAATCCATAATAGGAAGGCAAAAATCAAAGAAATAGAGGAAATTTGAACTCTTTATTAAGATACAACTATTAGATGGTAGAAACAGTACTTGGTTACCTATTTTATCAAAGTGACAGTAAAAGATTTCAAAATAAATGTAGAGGATAATGAGATTGAAAAGAACTTTTAGCTCTTTCAAAACTGAGGAACATTTGCTTTTTTCCCCCCTTAAATAATGAAAGACAATAAAGTCAACAAAGTATCGAAGATTATTCTAATAAGACACAGAATTTTTGCTGTCCAGCAGATTACACAAAAAAGTAAAGAATAACATTTTATATCATAGGTGAAGGCATTAGTCATTAAACCATAGGAGCACACCCTTCAAAATTGAACTAAATTTGCTAAGATGTTAACACATTTTATAGCTTCTTTTCAGAGTCAAATATAAACCAAGGCAAATAAAATTCACTTGCTCCATTGTCTTCATTTATGTTCTTTCATATTCTAAAACAGACAGACTTGCTTCAGGATGGTGGTGTTGTCTCAGAAGGTCCATGAAATCAAAATGGCTTTCGTATTAATACTAAGATGTTATCTTTGTTAACATGTAGTACGTTCATTATTGCTCATCTTTAAATGAGTCAGTATTTTAAAATTTTTGTAGTTTTAGGGGTGCTGGGTGACTCAGTTGGTCAAGCATCCAACTCTTGATTTTGGCTCAAGTCATTATCTCAGGGTCCTGGAATCGAGCCCTGCATTGGGCTCCACACTCAGTGGGGAATCTACTTGAAGGTCCCCCTGCTGTTCCCCCAGCTCTGCGTGCTTCTCTCTCTAAAATAAATAAATCTTTAAAAAAAAAAGGGGGGGGGGGCATCTGGGTGGCTTAGTTGGTTAAGTGTCTGCTTTCTGCGCAGGTCCTGATCCCAGGGTCCTGGGATTGAACCTGTGTTGGGCTCCCTGCTCAGTGGGGAGCCTGCCTCTCCTTCTGCCACGCCCCCTGCTTGTATGCATGCTCTCTTTCTCTCTCTGGCAAATAAATAAAATCTTTATAAAAAAAGATTTTATTTATTGAGAGAGAGAGAGAGCACAAGCAGGGGGAGTGGCAGGCAGAGGGAGAAGCAGACTCCCCGCCGAGCAAGGAGCCCGATGTGGGACTCGATCCCAGGACCCCAGGGTCATGACCTGAGATGAAGGCAGACGCTTAATTGACTGAGCCACCCAGCAGTCCCTAAAATCTTAAAAAAAAAAAAAGAACACGTACATTGTTGTATCTCTGTCAGTACTGCTCCTAAATAGAAGTACAATTTACAGAATAGTAAGTAGCTCAGTAACACCTTTCAGCAATTCCTGAAGGATGCTTTAATCAGGGCTTAGTATTGGTAGGCAGGGAGCCCTGTTTCAAAGCCTTCACAATTTTTTCTTACAATGTAAAAAGTATTTTGTAAAGAGCAAGGAGAATGTGAAATAGCCCTCCTAGATATGACAATATGTAACTATATAAAACTAAAACAAATCAGATTATTGGTATATACATAGATATTCAGATCATTAGAATTTAATGGAAGGTCTGGAGGAAGGGGAATTCCATGTAGGTATTGTATATAATATTTATATTATATTATACCCTATATAAGTGTGTATATATATGTGTATATATATTTACACAAACCCTATATAAGGTATGTTAACCTTATATAAGAATATAATATTTTATAAGGTGTATATATAACTTACATTGTATATAAGTTTTATTTCAAATTCAAACTCGAGTTCCTTGGTGATTGTTCTTGGAGATATATATTCTCAAGGACTTTGAGAGAGCACTTTGGTAGAGTGTCAGTATTTTTTAGCATTGTAGTTGTAGGTGGAAGAGGTAGTGCCTTTTCATAACTTTAAAACAAGGCATCACTAATCTGAGAAGGGAGAATTACTCAGCACATGAAAATTGGGGAGAAAAGGTCAGTTTAGATCCTAACCTGAGTTATATATATAACCTAATAGTTTATAACACTAAGGTATAAAGGATTAAAGAATTAAATGTTTAAAAGTTCTTAAGAAAATAATTCTCTGATTCAAACATGGGAAAAGCCTTCGGGCTCCTGGCTGCCTCAGTCGAAAGAGCACGTGACTCTTGGTATCGAGGTTGTGAGTTGGAGCCCCACGTTGGGTGGAGAGATAACTTTAAAAACACACACACACACACACACATGAAATGGGAAAGCCTTTCTCAGCATTATGGCAATGAAAGTCTTTATAAAGGAAGAGATAAATACATTTGATTAAATGGAAAAACAAATCTTCTGTGAGTCAAAATTAAATAATTATTTAAGAAAAATTGTTGTAGCAAATACAGCCTAGGATTAATTAGCCTGAATATCCAAAGTGCTCATACATATTGGTGAGAAAAACAGGGAGACACCTAATAAATAAGACAAACATTAACACACTTAATAGTTAAAGGAAATTAATGGAAATGCTCAAAGAGGAAATTCATGTTACTAAAACTCATGCAAAAATTATTACCCTCTTGGAGCACCTGGGTGGCTCAGTCAGTCTTGATTTTGGCTCAGGTCATGATCTCGGGGTTGTGAGATCAGCCCCATGTGAGGCCCCACACTCGGCGGGGAATCTGCTGAGATTCTCTCCCCCTCCTCCTGCTCATGCACTCTTTTTTTCTGTAAAATAAATAAATAAATCTTTAAGAAAAATTATTATTGGGGCGCCTGGGTGGCTCAGTCGGTTAAGTGTCTGCCTTTGGCTCAGGTCATGATCCCAGGGTTCTGGGATCGAGCCCCAGCGGAGAGCCTGCTTCTCCCTCTCCCTCTGCCTGCTGCTTTACCTGCTTGTGCTCTCTCTCTGTGTCAAATAAATAAAATATTTTTAAAAAGGAAGAAAAATTATTATCCTCTTTAGTATCAAAGAAATGCAAGTTTAAAAGGCAAGAGAAGGGCGCCTGGGTGGCTCAGTTGGTTAAGCGACTGCCTTCGGCTCAGGTCATGATCCTGGAGTCCCGGGATCGAGTCCCACATCAGGCTCCCTGCTCGGCAGGGAGTCTGTTTCTCCCTCTGACCCTCCTCCCTCTCATGCTCTCTGTCTCTCATTCTCTCTCACTCAAATAAATAAATAAAATCTTTAAAAAAAAAAAAAAAAGGCAAGAGAAGAGCAAATAAATGGAAAAGATCAAGAGTTAATTTTTTCCTATTACAGGGTAACAAACTCTGTAGTTTGGGAAGCCAATGGGCCAGCTACAAGATGAGGAAGTAATGTTCGCATATCATCATTTTTCAACCCACAATGAATTAATAGTCTAAGCACTGAGCGTCAGTGGTTCCTAACATTGCAGAAAGGAACCCAGCCACACATTATGTGCTTCCTGATAGAATAACAGCCCCCACTACCACCTTGTAATAGTTTTGTTGAAACTATCAGACTTTAATTAAAGCCTTTCTAGATCCAACTACCAATTTACAGGAAGTACAGAAGACCAAGAAAAATGTGAGGAGAAACCTTAAGGATACAATTAGCAAAATTCAGTCTGCAAGAAGCTGTGTAAGACAGATAACTAGATTATGTAAACTTTTTGGAGTAGGATTAAAAGGAAATTAAGAAAAACAATTTTTGGTACCTTCCTCATATTCCCAAGAAACCTATTCATGTGCTGTACTCATCCTTCTTGATTATTTATAGAGAGCAGAATCACATTTTAGGGATAAATGCATAACATCCTGCTAAATCTTTTAAGGAAGCGAACAATTTCATTTAGATTTGTGAAAATGATGTAGAGAAAAGATTTTAAGTGGAATCATTATTTAATATTTTAGATTTACCCATTAATCTGTTCTTAAAAGTTATTTTTGATCTAGAGCATTCTTGGTACTTGTGAAAAATTTAGTCATGTTAATGTTCTGAATTCTGAGGTTTTTAGTATGTTCTAAGCTAGGTAAATATTACTTCATATTATATATTGATGTTAACGAATATTTAATGAGTTCTTTTGCAAATAAAACATTGTGCTTGGTAGTAAGGAATAATCAAGGAAATTAAGATGTCCTTCCTTAAGAATGTATAATTCTGTAGCAGCCATGGTCACAAATAATACAAGGTAAAGAACTAGTAAACTAAAGGGTGGTGTGGGGGTCAGGAGTAGGATGACAGAAATGTATTATATTTGGAAATTATGAGCCTTAGGTTACAGTATTGGGCTTTAATGTTTTGGTATGTGATACCTCTAAGTACTAGCCAAGCAGTACTCTCCCCCACTCCCCGCAGTACTTTTGATAATACTCTTTCCATTTTGAGAAGCAAAAAAAAAAAGAAAGGAAGAGCCATCAAATATCTTTTTGAAAAAGAACTTAATTTTACTGCTACTAAATTTGCTTACTAATTTTTTTGAACTGGATTTTTTTTTTTTAAGGTTTCTTTTTTTGAGAGAGAGGGGGTTGGGGGGAGGTGCAAAGGGAGAGTCTTAAGAAGACTCCCACTGAGAGCAGAGCACAGAGCCTGACATAGGGCTCGAGATCACAACCTGAATGGAAACCTAGAGTTGGAGCTTAACTGACTGTGCCACCCAGGCAGTGGATTTGGGTTTTATTGATAAAATAGTTGCCAATGAAGAGCTGTGTGTGTCATGTTACTTTTGTACAGCTATATTAAATGAAAATAATTTTGCATTATCAAGTATTTTACTCAAGAAGTTTTAACATTTGTTACCATTCTTTTAAAAAAATGAATATTCTTTATTTTCTTCTGAGCTCTCTTTTATACGCTTCATTCACTTTTACATCATCTTCAGTTTGAAGTAAAATATATTGAGATAAAAAAGACATAGACTAGAAAATAGCACCTTTTTGTGTAAGCCAGAAGAAAGACTTGGCAAACTTACCAAGTGCTGTTTATGCTTATGGAATTATTCAATATGTGTCACTTGGTCAATCTCATTTCCATAGTAATCAAAATATTCCAAGTCATTTTATATCATTGAATGCTGAATGGGAGGTTTAATTGAGTTAGATTATTAAGAGAAAATCCAGTAGCATATTTGATGCTCTGAAAATGTCATATAAATCTTAAATTTATTTACATCTTATTTTTATTACAGATTCTGAAGAATATTTCTGTGTGAAAAGAATTTTCTCAGGGGGAGATCAGAGCTTTTCACATTATTCTAATCGCCAGGTAATAGTAGTCATACAAATAATTACTGAGCTCAAATAACTTTGAAGAATTTTTAAAGCCCATATTAATGTTCTTTGTATGTTACAAAGTAATTGCCTTAAATTTTTTTGCCCCCAAGTCTACAGAATTTTTCTGATCTAGTTGATAAGTATTGTTTCAGGTATTTAGTAGAGATATACTCTGTTAAAAAAAACCTAAATACATAGTGGAAACATGTCTTGGTATAAGTAACATATATATCTTCTCTCTGGCTAATCTACTTATTTTAAATTTAGAACTGTGGACCACCAGATGACTTTAGATGTCCTGATCCTTCAAAGCAGATCTGGACTCTGAATGAAGCTCTAATTCAAAAATGGCTGAGCTACCCCTCTGGAAGGTTGCCTGTGGAGATAGCCAAGTAAGAAAAACATTTTACCTACACAACACAAACACAACCTTTTACCTCCATGGTAGTGCTATCTGGTACTTAGAAGTTTTTATTTTAATAAATATTTTATTAATATCACTCACCAAAAAAAAAATCATAAGTTTAAATGTCTAGAATTTCTTTTTTTTTTTTTTTTTTTTTTAAATGTCTAGAATTTCTATAATAATGGATATTTTAAGAGATCTCATTTGAATTTATATATGTTGTAATTCTTTCATATCCATAATATTAAATGATAACTTAAAATATTAAACACAATCACTTTAGGATTGGGTTTAAAATAATGTTACTTCTAGCTTCCTAGTGTTCACTGTCTTTTAACTTTTATACTCCCTAAAAGACTTAAGTATTAAATCTTTCTTGAATATTTTGCTTATAGATGAACTTGTTTAGTAGTTAGAGTTTTCTGTTACTGCAGGTAGCATTGGTTTTGGGGATGAGGGACTGTATCCGAGAAGCTGTTTTTTTAATGATAGATTGTTTTCCCAAATTAAAATTTTTCTTAAAAGCCGAAGAGTGGACTTCAAAAAAAATAACATCCTACATTAGATTTACCATCATGTATAGTTAAGAAAATTAAATGTATATGTTTATGTAAAAAAAAATTTTTTTTTAAATTTTTTTTTTTTGTGTCTGTGGTCATACCACCCTGAATGCCCTTGATCTCATTTGATTTCGGAAGCTAAGCAGGGTCGGGCCTGGTTAGTACTTGGGTGGGAGACCGCCTGGGAATACCGGGTGCTGTAGGCTTTAAAAAAAAAAGAAAGAACGAACATAGGATTTGTCTGATGAATTTGAGAAAGTCTAGGGTAAGCTGTATTACTTTAATCCTTAGTAATTTAGTAATTTATAAAATTTTGATTTATACTGGTTGAGTATTGGTTAGAGGAGTGATCTGTGGCATTAAATATTATATTAAATATTTTGATTAAAAAAAGTGAACAGTAGATTTTCTCATTTTGTGATTTGGGGATTTTTAACTTTCTTTTTAGTGAAATAGATGGAACGTTTTCTTCCTCTGGTTGTCTAAATGGAAGTTTTCTAGCTGTTAGGTAAGTGGTAATTCTTTGGTATACGGAATTTTTAAAATCTATTAAGTAATATATTAAATAAGTGAAATAACTTTAAGGCTTTATTATTTTCCTTCTCTCTCTCTTCTTTTTCTGTTTTTTTCTTTTATAGCAATGATGATCACTATAGAACAGGCACCAAATTTTCAGGGGTTGATATGAATGCTGCTAGGCTTTTATTCCACAAACTTATACAACCTGATCATCCTCAGATATCTCAGCAGGTTTGTTCTTAAAGTATTTTATATTTGTGTTATGTAGCCTGTTGAACTTTATATTCCATGTTATTTTGTGTATTTATAGCCTAATTAACTTTATAGTTTCACATGTTTCATTGTGATGTGGTTTCTGTGATTTTTTATGTAAGCTAATATAAGAATTAAAATAAGGTTTTATTTTAAAGAATTTACGGTTTAGCTATCAAATATCTGTAAATCTCTCCAGATGTTTGAGTAGACCTTTAATACTTAACATTACCATGTTGGTTTATATAGGTATAGCTATAGAGAGTTTAAATTGAGACTTACACACAAGATTTTTAAAATGCTCTTAGCAATGCTTAGGCATTAATTTACACTGTGCTTAGATACAAAAGTAGGGATCCGAAGGGGTACGTGCACCCCGATGTTTATAGCAGCAATGTCCACAATAGCCAAACTGTGGAAAGAGCCAAGATGTCCATCGACAGATGAATGGATAAAGAAGATGTGGTATATATATACAATGGAATATTATGCAGCCATCAAAAGGAATGAGATCTTGCCATTTGCAACGACGTGGATGGAACTGGAGAGTATTATGTTGAGTGAAACAAGTCAAACAGAGAAAGACATGTATCATATGATCTCACTGATATGAGGAATTCTTAATTGTAGGAAACAAACTGAGGCTTGCTGGAGTGGGGGGTGGGGTGGGAGGGATGGGGTGACTGGGTGATAGACACTGGGGAGGGTATGTGCTCTGGTAAGCGCTGTGAATTGTGCAAGACTGTTGAATCTCAGATCTGTACCTCTGAAACAAATAATGCAATATATGTTAAGAAAAAAAAAAAGAAGAAGAAGGAGGTAGCGGGAGGGGAAGAATGAAGCGGGGGAAATTGGAGGGGTAGACGAACCGTGAGAGACGATGGACTCTGAAAAACAAACAGGGTTCTAGAGGGGAGGGGGGTGGGAGGATGGGTTAGCCTGGTGGTGGGTATTGAGGAGGGCACATTCTGCATGGAGCACTGGGTGTTATGCACAAACAATGAATCATGGAACACTTCATCTAAAACTAATGATGTAATGTATGGGGATTAACATAAGAATAAAAAAAAATTTACACTGTGCTTCAGAGTACATTCGTTGATTCATTGTAAGATACATTTTTTTCACCATTTCATGTTTGCTGTGTTTATGATTTTTCTTCTTTTTGGAAAGTACATTCATTTTAAATAAAGTAGGTTTTACTTTTTGTCAAAATATAGGTGGCAGCTAGTTTGGAAAAGAATCTTATTCCTAAACTGACTAGCTCCTTACCTGATGTTGAAGCACTGAGGTTTTATCTTACTCTACCAGAATGCCCCCTGATGAGTGATTCCAACAGTTTCACAACAATAGCAATTCCCTTTGGTACAGCTCTTGTGAACCTAGAAAAGGCACCATTGAAAGTACTTGGTAAGAATTTTAGTCTTTTTTTCTTTTGTAACTTTTTCTCTTTAAATGAAAATGCTAATAAGTTTTTAATTTTTTTTGCTGTCTGAAATTTTGCTACCCTGCTTATTTGACAGTGTCTTACAGAAGAATAAACCTGTTTTTCTTTTATTGCTTTTTTCTAGTCATGCTGGTTGTTAGAGGCAAAGCATGTTAAATATTAAAATTTTAATCAAACACAACAGCAGAGACCATATCAGGAAAGATAACAACTATTTTCTGTATTCCCCTCCCTCATCCCCTTGGTCTTGCTTATTAAAGAAGTAAAGGTGGAGGAACAATTAAAACTGAACAAACATGGGTATTAAATCCTCTTTGAACTCTTGTTGACTCTTTGCCTTGTATATCTCTCACTTGCTAATTTCCCCTGTTTGATATTATTTCTCTCCATGTAGAAGAGATTCTACCACTAATCTGATTTTATTGTTCTGTCTCTGTCTACTGTAATTTTTTGGCCTAAACTTTTCTCACTTTAATTTTTCAATTTGTATGGATTTCATCTCTGTCTCCTGGCCATTATAGTTTGTTTGCTACATTTAACCCAATAGAATGGGTTCCTGATAGAATTTATAGGTTTGTGAAGCTAAGATATATAGAAGTCATAAAATCAGTACAAAAAGTTTTAGGCTGAGAGTGAGCAGAGAGAAGTAGTAAGCAAAGAGTAGAATCCTCAATCCTGAGATAATTAGTGAATAAGAGTGAAGCAGGGACTCACAAGAGTATTGCTTCCATGTTGTCAAAGTTTTCGTATTTCTGCCTGCTTCATAAGATTATGGTATTTGTAGTTAATAACTACAAACAGATAGTGATTGTGGGGAATAACAGACATGTTAATACTTTACATTGTTCTCAGTATCCAATTTTTAGGATTACCTTGCATTTTAAAGGTGGTACTTCACAATATTTCAACTTTATGTTAAGTTGAAAGATATAACTTGGAAAGATCCCTAAATATTGGGATTTTAGAATCTTTAAAAATTAAAATTCTAATTTTCAAAGCACTTTTTTTTAAAAAAAGATGTGGTGTGGTTTTTTTTAAGTTTATTGTTTTTAGTAATCTGTACATCCAACATGGTTCTCAAACTCCTGACCCTGAGATCAAGAGTCACATGCTCTTCCTGTTGAGCTAGCCAGGTGAGCTACCCCACCCCCAAAGCACTTTTTAGTAACCGATTTAATGTTAGATATAGTAGTGAGTTTTTAACATAATGTAGGAAGCCAAGAAATAAATTCAGTAGACCTTTCTTTATTTTTGCCTCTGAGAGCTTTTAGAACAGCATTCTTTAACTTGAGAGTAGGATGGTGTCTGTAAACCCTAGAAATGTTACATAAAATACTGTGTTATATGGATCTTCCTGGGATTTTGAAAGGGTTAAGACTACTGCTTTTAGAAGAAAAGTCTTGTATGATTTTGAAAACTGTGATTTAAAAAAAAAATTCATTTTATTTGTATGTTCACCCTTTAATAACAGAAAACTGGTGGTCAGTACTTGAACCTCCACTATTCCTCAAGATTGTAGAACTTTTTAAGGAAGTTGTGGTACATCTTTTGAAACTCTACAAGATCGGCATTCCCCCTTCTGAAAGAAGAATTTTCAACAATTTTCTTCATACTGCATTAAAGGTTTTAGAAATACTGCATAGGGTATGTCCAATAGTTCTTTTATTTTCCTTGTTGCTGCCTAACAGCTTGATGATATTTATTTTAACATTAATATTATAGATTTAGGTTAGCATAAGAGATATAGATTACAGATATTTAGAAGAGTTATCTAAATTTTTCTTAAAAAAATAATACTTCGGAGTTTTGGTCTTACTTGACTTCGTTAGGCATTTGTAGGTAACTTGTCTGTAGTTGGGCAGAACAATAGCATACTAATGAATTAGAATTCTTACATTTCCTTGTGAAGAACATAATTTGTTAGTTTAAATATGATTTTTGTTATTTATAAGTGGTTATTATATGAGAGAGATTGCATCCTAGTTGTGATTATGAATATTTAAACTCAAGTTCTTTTGTTATTGGGTACTAATGGTTTCAATCAAAGTAGAACATTCCACTTGAAACAAACGACTAACTTGAAATTGGAACCATATATAATTCATTAATTTGCCTATTGTTCTTTCCTGCCCTTCTTCCCAGTGTAAGAAATAGTACCCTTTACACTTGTAGCAGTTCAAAGTTATATGAAGAAGTAGAGTCTCAGCTGTTTCATTAAAGATGGATTTGAGACATCCCTGACAGCTGGTAGGTATATCTCTGTTATGCCATTTGGTATTCTTGAGAAGCTATTTTGGGAGACATGACCTAAGGGAGAAGCATATATTTCTTATCTCTAGAATCACTAAAAAACCCATTCGAACCTTTAATCTTTAGTTTCCTCTCCTTACTTAGCTTCTTTAGCATTTTCAGACCCTTCTTGCCTAGTACTAAGGTAAATGTTAAGGGATAAAAGAGATAATCCTTCTTATTCTTTTAGTGAGGTTCCTGGGTATTTCCTCAGTTAAACTTCTTGAATTTACTTTTTTCTTTGGTATTGAGTATGTTCAAGATTCCTAGTAAAATAGTCATTTCTCTTATTATAATTGAAGAGATGATTGCAATTTCTTTCCATGGGGAAACAAGTCATTCTGTCTTTTGCCTTTCCCAAAAAAAGGCTTTCTTGCAGAATTTTAGGGTTAATTGGATTCTGTAATAAACTGCTGTTAAGATCCTCTGTCTTCATAGGATGAGTCTCTACTTTTCTGTATGCCTTTTGTCTAGGATTCAAGAGATTAATTAGATTTTTTTTCTTTCCTCTGGACTCTGTTTTCCTGTTACTTCAGTGAACCATCCTTTGTCAGCTGGACCCTATTGCCAAATAATTATTCACTCTGTCACTTCTTTATCTGCTTGTCTTCATTACTCCTTTAAAAAATAATTGTTTCCTTAGCTGTATCTTTTACCACAAGTTAAAGGGAAGGTGGGCCAAGGAGGGGAAATTGAACTTTTTTTTCGTAAAGACAACTTGAGCAAGTAACTTAAGCTCTTTGCCTAGCTCAGAAGCCTCAACTTGTACTGAGATGTAGAACCCTATGGGGCTCCGTCTCCAGAGACCTTTTTGATGGAGCCATGCTAGATACTAGGATCTGATGTTCTTGCTGGCTAAAAGGGAAGAGGAAATAATTTTAACAGTGGCCAAGATTAGAACCTCCCTTGTACATTAATTCATGTGAGCACTTGACATATAGTCTTCATTTAACTTCTTAAACTCTGTATAGTTTATATCTTGCCCCCTAATCTAAATGTCAAAGGTCATAAACCAGTAAATAACAGAGTTGAAATACAAATACAAATCTACTTCCAAAGTCCCTGCCATTTTTAATGTACTTCTCTTAGTGAGTGTGGTAATAGAACATGTTTAGAAAGGGGTTTGTTTTTATTTTATGCCCCTAGATCTAGAGGTTCATACTTACATAATTGCAGATAGCATTTTATTAAAAGACCATTTTTGCTGCTTCCTATCAGTGTAATTTTGAACAAGTCTTTCTCTTTATCATATATGTAAGTGGAGAATTAATTATCTATAAAAAAGGATTAAAATACTGGCCTTGATAGTTTCCCAGGATTAATGTATTATTCAAATTATATAATACATGTAATTCTACATTCATAAGGCACTGATTTTGTTACCACCACTACCACCATTTGGATGGGAAACGGCTACTTTCAATTTGATTTATTGGGTTATGAGGAAACTGGCTTGTTGTTTGAAGTTGTTACATACTCAAAAGCAGAATGATAATGTTATTAATATCTGAAGCATCTCTTACTGGGAGTCCTTAGGGCAATCACTTATCTTTCTCCTACTCCTTACTTTGAAGAAAACTTTCCTTGGTCTTAATCTGCCATAAATAGATATTTGTGGATATTTGATTCATTTTCATTTTTAGTGAAACCCAAGTTGCTTATCAGAAACTTGTATTTTCGAAGACACCTTCTGTATGACAACTGTGAATATATTCCTTCTCTCTGCTCCATGGTTGAAAATTAGAAGTTTCCTCAGTGATTGCCTTCTTGACCTACTGGTCAAGGATTAGGAACTAGAGAATTGGACCGTGTGTTTACTAATCATTTCAGGATATGTGGATGACTGGTTCCTCCCTTATGTCATGTCCTTTCAAAAGCTTTTAAGTTAAAAATCACTCCCAGTGTTCCAAATGGTATTATAAGAAAGATAGCTTTGGTACTTGCTGTCAGGAATGGATATATTACCAGATAATGAGTTTATTGGCAAGTCGTTCAGTTATTTAGTAGTTTTTGAGTTTTGACACAGTACATTGTAGAGATACTGAGATGCCGAAAGAGAAGACTGACTTGGTCTCTCTTGCCTAATTGCTACATATCATGCTAATCTTCTAAATCAGTGATTTTCAAAAAAAAATTTTTTTTGGTAAAAAACCCCTAAATAAACCAGATAAGGCACACATATATATTTAACATATACTACCTCTGAACTGAGGTTTATAAACCAGAATACTAAACAGTAATGAAAATGTGAAATAAAAGTGTTATGATCAAACATATTGTATATTTTAAGCAATAATACTAATGTATAGGTTGTTTTGAACTTGTGATTTCTTTTTTATTCATTTCACAAATATTTACTGAGTGCCTACTATGTTCTTATCATTGTATTAGACATTAGGGATGCAGTGATAAAGAAAAGATGTGATTTCTGCCCTTGTTGAGATTATAAATGTAGAGCAGTTATATACATACAAATAAATAAGCATTTGTGTTATAAAGCATGGTAAGTGCAAGATTAAGGAAAATTAAGGGTGCTGTGAGAACACATAAGAGGGCTCATACTCTGAAGAATAAATGAAGGCTTCTTGGACAAAATAATGTCAATGTTATCTACCATACAAATGTATTTATATATATATATTTTAAAACTGTTGATTTTATATGTAAATATATATATGTATGAGGTCTTTTAGATCAGTCTTCTTGTTCAGTCTCTTAATTTCCCTGTTTTTAAAGGCATTGTTAACTGATTTTCTCTTCAGTTGTTAAATCATTGTGACTAAGTATCAGCCATAATTTCCCCCCCTAGTGTAAATTTGATATTTGGCTGTTTTTGAACCAGAACTGGTTTCTGAATTGTTTTTTATTCTAACATAGCACTTCTTTTCAAAAACAGATCTACCTGCAGGATATACAAACTGCAAACATTCGTTGCTATTGGTGAAGGAAACTACAGTTTACCTTTTAAAATCTGAAATATTTAAGATAAAAATATATATTGGTCAGTGAGATGTGAAGCATTTCGTACAGGACTCACTAAATTTTAGAGTCCAATGTGATTAAAAGTTGGTGTGTATGTTTATAAACATAAATATTAGAGAGGGAAAGGCCAAAGAGTTTTTTGTGTAATTATTGTGTATGTTTTATTTATTAGTAGACAGAGCTTGGCAAAAGATGCTAGGGCAAGGGCCTGCAAATTTTACCTGTAAAGGGCGAGGTAGTAATATTTTATACTTTACAAGCCATATGGTTTCTCTTGAAATTACTCAACTCTCAAAAAAAAAAAAAGTTCTCAACTCTGCTGCAGAGTGTATGTAGATGGATGGGCATGGCTACTTTCCAGTAAATTATTTACAAAAACAGTCTGTGGGCAGGATTTCACTCACAGGCTATAGTTTGCTGACCCCTGCTCTAAGATGAAGGTTTTGATCTCCATATATAAATTAAATATCTTTGTTTTGTTTGAAAGCCAGGAATAGTGGTTTTACTCTGGTCAGTTTCTCCCAAATGTGTTTCCTGACCACAGATATAAATTTAATCAAACAGTGAAAAAAAGAGCTCAGAGTGCTTTTGTCACCAAATAGAGGGATTAAAAGTATCAACTTTGAAATGACAGCAGCATTATTTTTTTTTAAAGATTATTTATTTATCTGAGAGAGTATGCATGCACGTGCTAGCGCACGGTGGGGAGAGTGGGGAAGGAAAAGGAAAGGGAGAGAATCTCAGGCAAGATTCCCCACTGAATGTAGAGCCCAGTGTGGGCCTTGGTTCCATGACCCTGAAATCATGACCTAAGCCAAAATCAAGAGTCGGATATGAACACATCATTATTAACATGTGCTTCTTAAACTGGGTTATTTGTTCCCTTAAGAGTAGACCACAGGATCAAGCATTGGTTGTACTTGATGACAGTTTTATTTATTTAAAAAAATTCTTTAAAGTTTATTTATTGGGGTACCTGTGTGGCCCAGTTGGTTAAGTGGCTGCCTTTGGCTCTGGTCATGATCCCAGATAAGGCACACATATATACTTAACATAAACTACCTCTGAACTGAGGTTTATAAACCAGAACACTAAACAGTAATGAAAATGTGAAATAAAAGTGTTACGATCAAATAGATTTTATTTTGTATATTTTAGGCAGTAATACTAATGTATCCCTCTGCGTGCTGCTCCCCTTGTTTGTGCTTGCTCTCTCCTCCCACCCTTTGTCAAATGAATAAAATCTTTTAAAAATAATAATAAAACAAAGCTTATTTATTTATAAGTAATCTCTGCACCCAGTGTGGGGCTCAGACTCATGACCCCAGGATTGAGAGTCACATACTCTTCTGACTTAGCCAGCTTTTAAACATTAACAGAAAGAAAAAAATATGTTTCTATATATATTCTAAATATATGTTGCACACATTTATTTATGCAAATAGTCATATATTCATATGTATTCATATATATGAACATATATTGAATAAAATTGTCATATAGCGAATTAAGAATGCATTTTTTTTAAAGATTTTATTTATTAGAGAGCATGCACATGTGCATGGGGAGGGGCAAAGGGAGAGAATCTCAAGCAGACTCCCCACTAACCATGGAGCCCCACTCAGGCTGCATTTCACGACCCTGAGATCATGACTTGAGCCAAAATCAAGAGTCAGCGCTTAACTGACTTAGCCACCTAAGTGCCCCAGAAATGCATGTTTATTAAGAAAAAGTGCATGTGTATTACAGAGGCCTGTGTTAGATTTCTGGCTCTTAGCTATGTGACCTTGGTTAAGATTCTTGAACTCTAAGCCTTAGTATATTCATCTGTATGATAATAATAGCATCTATTTCATAGGGTTGTTTTAAAAATTAAATGAGGTAATGTACATGACGTCTATTTAGTAAGTGGTCCATAATGTTGTTATATTTGTGGAACATAACATCTGGGTGGATTTTAAGGTAAAATTTGCATTTCAGTGAAAATGTTGTGTCATTAGAAGCACGAACTATATAGATATATATGGATATATGTATATATATCTGTTACTCATTTTATTTGTCCATTCATTCATCTCATGGTTATAGAGCACCTGTTTGGACACAAGCATTGTCTCATAGATTTATACCTCTACTAAATGATTTCTTTTGTTCCTTTCTGAATGCTGCTTAGTTGGTTTAGTTATTTTTTTAAATTATAAACAACTAGTTTTGTTATATTCTATAGGATATTTAGCTAGTTTTATTTAGTTTGTATGTTAGATCAGATTGTTTCTTTTGATGTCCTATTTTCTTCTCCTAAATGTGGCATCTTTCTTAGTGGTCTGTATTTGGCCCTTTCTGTTTTACTTTCTACCTCTGTCTCACCTCCTGCCACAGCTTTGTCTCCTTTAAGGAAAATGTTCTCAGTTACGTGTTTTAGGCAAACCTTTCTCTTGCCATCATTTTAAAATAAAAAATGATTTAATACCAAATTTCTCATCCTTCCCAGCTCTCCTCTCCTACCAAAACTGTCATCTTTTCCTGACTTATCCTTGTTTGTGTTGCCAGCATTTGTTCTTCAGTTCTTCATGCTTGAATTTTGAAGTTGGCTTTGACTCTTTTCTGTATCAGTTACCTACCACAGCCTCTGCATTCTTTCTTATTATCTAGAAATCTTGCGTCTTTAATATCTTGATTTATTTCCCTACCACTAGCCTCTGTACTTATTTTTGACTATATTTCACATCATCAACAGAAAATTTTAATAAAATATCACTGATTCTATCAATTTATTGACTCCAAAACCTAATTTCCCTCTGAAATTTTTCTTTTAGCTCATGCTATTTGCCTATAATTTTCTTCCTCAAACTTTCTTTTGAAATCCTTTTCATTCACTTTACTCTTCAATTTTTATTTTGAATATCTTTATATATAAAGAAACATTGAAAGACAAATGAAATAGATATGTACATGCCCCCCATTCTAGATTCAGTAATTGTTAATATGATGTCACATTTGCTTTTCCATATGTGTGTGTATATACTTCTTTCTTGTTGTTTGAAAGTAAATCCTGATACCACCTCAACATTCTTCTTCTTGGGCATTTTCCTATATAACAGCAGTACTATTATTTTTCTTAAGGAAATTAACTGTAATTCTGTAATATCATCTACCTGACTATCCAGGCATATTCAGATTTCTTCTGTTGTACCAAAAAATTTTTTGTATTGCTGCTTTTTAAAAAACTTGAGTCCAGTCAAATTTCTTTTCCTTCTTTTTTTTTTTTTTTTTTTACATTTATTGAGTCTTATCTGTCTTTTACTATTTGTGAACAAAGTATGTATCTTTATATATTTGGGTCTCTATTTTCTGTCAGCAATGTTTTGCAGTTCTGAGGTCTTACACATCTTTTGTTAAATTTATTCCTAGGGGTCCCTGGGTGGCTCAGTCGTTAAGCATCTGCCTTCGGCTCAGGTCATGATCCCAGAGTCCTGGGATCAAGCCCTGCGTCAGACTCCCTACTCAGTGGGAAGCCTGCTTCTCCCTCTCCCACTCCCTCTGCTTGTGTTCCCTCTCTCGCTGTCTCTCTCTCTCTCTCAAATAAATAAAATATTAAAAAAAAAATTATTCCTAAATATTTTGTTGTTGCTATTGTAAATGAAATTTAATATTTTTTAATTTTCCAATTGTTTATTGCTAGTATGGAGAAATTCACTTGTGTTTTGTGTATTGGCCTTGTACTCTGCGACCTTGGTAAATTAATTTATTAGTTTCAGTAATTCTCTTACAGATTCATTTGGATTTTTTATGTACACAGGCATGTTATTTTCTTCCCTTATTGACTAAGACTTCTAGTACGATGTTGACTATTAATGGTTGCAGTGGACATCCTTGCCTAGTTCCTAGTCTTAGAAAGAAAGCATTCAATATTTTATCAATAAGTATGATGGTAGCTGTAAAATGTTTGTGTTTTTTTTAGATGGGCTTTATCTGTTTGAAGAAGTCCCCTTCTATTCCTGTTTTGCTTAGAGTGTTTATTATGAAGAGTTGCTGAATTTTGTTAGATGTTTTTCTGTGCATCTGTTGAGATGAACAAGCCCTTTTTTTTTCTTTTCTGCCTTTTTTCTGAAACATAGTGAAATTCATTGATATTTGAGCCTTGCATTCCTTGGATTCCAGTTGGGCATTGTATGTTATACTTTATATATATATTATTGGGCTTAATTTGCTAATATTTTATTGAAAGTTTTATGTCTATATTCATAAAGGATGTTGATCTGATAATTTTTGTTTCTCATATTGTCATTGACTTTTAGTATCAAGGTTACTCTAACTTCATAAAATGAATTAAGAAATAATCCCTCTTTCTTTCTTTTCTGAGTTTAAGATTGGTATTATTTCTTCCTTAAATGTTAGATAGTGAAACTATCTTAACCTGGAATTTTCTTTTGGGAAATTTTAAAATGTTATATTAAATTTTAAAAATAGAGTATAATTCATGTTTTCTATTTCTTCCTGAGTCAGTTTTGGTAACTCCATGTGGTGATGTTTATGTATGTCTGTATGGTGATGGCCCCTTTTTCATTCTTGATAGTGGTAATTTGTGTCTTCTCGGTCTTTCTCAGAGTCTTTCAACTTTATTGATATTTTCATTAAAACATGTTTGCTTTCATTGGTTTTTCTCATGTTTTTTTCTCTTTCATCAATTTCTGTTTTTTATATCCTTTTCTCTCCTTGATTTGTCCTTAATTTGGTCATCATTTTTACATCCTTGAAACAGAGGCTTAGATTTTGGACCTTTTTTTTCTAACATGATCATTTAATGCTGTTTTCTTCTATGCCCTGTTTGACCAGCATCCCACAAATTTTGATATGTTGTGTTTTTATTTTCATTAAGTTCAAAGTATTTTCCTAAAGCCTCTGTCTTCTTGCTCCAACATCTGAATTATCTTTGAGTCTGGCTCTGTTGATTGCTGTGCCTCTAGACTTTTTTGTGTGTGGTTTCTGTTTGATTGTTTTGTTTTTCTTGTTTGCTTTTTCATATGTCTCGTAATTTTTGATTGTCCATAAAATAGTAAAGGCTGGAGTAAAGAGATTTAAAGCCTATAAATGGGTACATCTCTTCTGTGTGGCTAATGTGGGGACTTAAGTCAGTCTAGTCAGGAGTTAAACTGGGATTGAGTTTTTATTTTGCTATAGTTATCTTCATTGTACCAGAGGCCTCAGATTCCTCTAATGCTGCCTGAGACGTAGGGCAGAGGTGAAGTGTCAGTTTTTTTCTCAGTGTTTGTATTCTGCTTTGTATGCCTGCTTGATAGAGGGGTTTCTCTTCTCACTCTTGCCCCCTCCTCAGTGGTAAACTGGTCTTGCTTGTTAACTCAGTGCTTTCAAGGTTAATAGAGGAGTGGACACAGGAAATGTTCTTTGTTGTTATTGAATAGCATTGGTCTTAGGTGATTATGTATGCTTGGACCTTAAGGTGGGACTTTCTCAGAGTTTCTGATCCCTCCCTCATCAGGTCCTCTAGTCCTACTGATGGAAGATTCTGGGCTTGGGACTGTTCTTACCCCATTCCTTCTGACTACTGAGGTGAGGGTTTTTTCCCCTCCTCCAACAATGAGGCATGGAATTTGCTTCACCTTCCTCAGTGATTTACGACTGGGCAGGGTAGCAGGCCTTTTTTTTTTTTCTTTTTTTTGTCATGGTGGCAGCCAATTCCTTGCACCACTGAGAGAGACTCATGATCTTTTACCCTGTTTCCAGTCATCCTCATGGCTACCCATTGGAGGTGTGTGGAAAAGAGTCTATGAGTGCATGCAAACTATCTGGGGCACCTAGGGGTTTTATACTGTCAGGCTATTCCATACTCAACCATAAGCAGTTTCTTAGAATGTTAACTGATTTCTTCTTCCCTGCTTGCTTGACAGTGGTATCTTCTTCTTGCTTTGCCACAGGTGACCTTTTTCTAGCATTTTGTTTCTCTTTGGAACTGTCTGTCAATCCTTGGGTTTCAGACTACCTGATTATTTTATGGCTTTAGCACTCTGATGGATTCAAGAGACATTTTGGGTTATTTAGAGGTGTTAACAGTTTAGAGTCCTGTGTGCTAGGATTTTCCAAATATCTTTTAGTTACTGACTTTTCGTTTAATTCCGTTGTGGTCAGAGAACATACTTCATTATACCTTGGATTCCTTTAAATGTATTTATTTATTAAGACTTGTTTTGTGGTCCATGATATTTTATTTTAGTATTTTAGTGAACATTCTGTGTACAATTATTGGGTGGGATATTCTGTTATGGTGAATTCAAGTTGGTTGAAATTGTTCAGATCTTTGGTGCTTTGTGGTTTTGTCTTTTTTTCTATAGGTAATCAAGAGAGGGGTGTTAAAATTAGCAACAAATTGTGTCAGTTCTCCCTTCATGTATTTTGAAGCACTGTTAATTTGGAATTGTTACATGACTTCTTGACAAATCAATCCTTTTATCATTATGCTTATCAAATGTGCATTTTTTTCCTCTAGAAATGCTTGTCTTGAAGTCTACTTCTAAGAGTAGCCTCCCAGTTGCTGCTTTCTGCTGGGATGTGTTTTTTTTCCCCCAAGTCTCACCTTGTGCACTCACGGTTTGAGAGGTTAACCAAAGCAGGGCGCCTGGATGGCTCAGTCAGTTAAGCGGCTGCCTTTGGCTCAAGTCATGATCCTGGGGTCTTGGAATGAAGCCCGGAGTGGAGTCAGACTCTCTCCCTCTACCCCTCCCCCTGCTGGTGCTTACTTGCTCACTTGCTCTCTCTCTCAAATGAACAAACAAATAAACATTAAAAAAAGAGAGGTAAAGATGTGGGAGGACTTTGCATGCTGGTTTTTTGGCTTCACCCTCTGGATTCCTTTCTGGGATTTGTATTCCTCATTGTCTGCCACATTTGCTGCCTCACTTTGTGACATTTGCCTCTTCTGTCTGGTAAAACTGCTGCTTTGTGCTTGAGCTCTTACCCCCTACTCCTGATGCTGATTTGGAAGCACTCCCTTGGGGCAAAAATTGTATCACACATGCTCCTTTCAAAGATTGTGTCCTTTCCTGTTTCTGCTTACTTTTGGTTGATTTCCAGTATTTTCAAATTGTTGGGGTTTTATATATTGTCCAGAGTTTATAATTGTTACTGTCAGGAGGTTAATCTGACATAAGGAGCTCTGCTATATCCAGCACTGGAACACCTCTATGTCTCTTTTAACTTACAGCAACCCCCGCTTTTTTATCCCATTCCCTTAACTGTTTGGAGATTCCTGGCCAGTCTTCTTATGAAAGTCCTATGATCAGAATATTTTATTGTTTCTCTATGGTGATGTTTAATTTGTTCCTCTATCCCTTGTACTACCTATGAACTGGAATTTAGATCAGGAGGCTTGATAAGATTCAACTTAAACGTTTTTCTGCTTCATAGATGATGCCTGTACTTCCTTTTGCATTATATCAGCAGGAACGTTATATTTTATTGTCTCAGTATCGATGGTGATTGGTTTGATCACTCGGTTAAGATAGTGCTCTTCACTGCAAAGATTTGTTTTTCCCTTTGTAATTAGTAAGTAATTTCTAGGGTGGTAATTTGTACTCTCTTCATTTTTTGTGTCCTACCCAAATGTCACCTCTTAGTTTTATTCAGATGCCAGTACAGAGTAACACTTAATAAGCATTAGCTATTATTATTACTTAATTCCTATTCCCTAAGCTGAAGTTCTTATAGATTCTAGTTTTTATATACCATAAATACTTTAATGGTACATATCTCATATTATGTGGTGGTTACAGAAATATCTTTCTTTTTTTAGTAGATTTTGAGGTACTAAATGCAGATATTCCATCTTAGACATCTTTATGTTTCACACAGCACTTAACTAACATTTTGCATATAGTAGGTACTCAGTAATTTTTTTTTTAATAGAAAGAAAATTAGCTAAGGAATCTCAAAACTTTTTCTATTTAAAACATTTTTTAATCTCTGTATTGGGTACTGGTTAAACTTAATGTTGATTATACCTTTTTTTTTTTGTAGGTAAATGAGAAATCGGGACAGATTATACAGTATGATAAATTTTATATACATGAAGTACAAGAATTGATAGACATAAGGAATGATTATATCAACTGGGTCCAACAGCAGGCCTATGGAATGGTATGTTTCCTATTGCATCTTATGATTTCATTTTTATGTATCATTTATTCTCACAGAAAAGAAACAATTGCTTGTTTTTGAAACACCAGTTTTTTCAGAGCTTTTATTCAAAGCTTATTTTTGAAATAAAAACACATTGGGAAGGAGTAGCTACTTATTGTGCAGTATTTATAAGTAGACATTCCGCTCTTACACCAAAGCCCAGCCAACTAAAGAAAAATGCAAATGTGACATGGATTTTTACACTTGATCTTAGCCAAAAGGCTGAGAAGCGATGTGACATGGATTTTTAACTCTCACTTATTTTCCTTGAGGTTGCCTCTTAATTCTCTTATGTTGAGTATACTGGAGTCCCTGATACTGGAACTCTAGGAATGTATTACTATTGTGAGATTAGTGCCTCAGAATTACCAGAAGAGAGTTGTAGGACCATTGATTCCAGTTTTTCCCCTTTCATGTTTTTAATTTTATTTCAGAGTTTTGACATAAATCCCCATGTGTACATAATTCTTCCCGTGTGGCTAAGTCTCTAATAACTAGACACTTAATGTCCCATTAAAATAATAGCAGTCGTATAAAGCTTCATGTAGACACACAAAATTTTAGTATAGAAATGGATAAGCAATTAGATCTAAAACAGATTTGCTAACCATTGTAGTATACTTGAGGCCAACTTTTTCCCCCATGAAGTAGGTAATTTAAGCAGTGTGTATGTAGCAGTTGTAGAAGGGCGAGTAGCCTTTCACTGCTTGCTAGGCACCAGCTGCAAACTCCTTGTGGATAGGCACTCTATAATTTTATTCACCAGTACTTCTAATAGTCTTTGGAATATGTGTAGTAGGCACCAAACACAGTAGTTTTGAATGGCAGTGTGATTAGTGCATGCTAATTTTAGAATACTCTCATCTGTAGAAATCAGGTCACTTCTAGAACATCTTTTGCTCCCCTAGGTATATGCATCTTGATTAGAAGAGACTTGTTGATTTTTTTCCCCCTGGAATCATTGGGAGTCTAAGTCAAATTTGTAGCCTTTCTGTAGATTTAGGTCTACTCATTTGCTCATTCAACAAATACTGAGAATATTGAAAACCTCCAGTGACAGGCATCAATTGAGGTATTGGAAATACCGTGAGGAACCAGACAGATAAGGGCCGTGTTCTTAGGCAGTTGGTAATCTGGTGGGCAAGATGGACAGTAATCCAGTAAAGCAAAAAATACTAGCTAATAATGTACACTCTATGTAGAGAATTAAAAGAATATAAGAAAGACTGTGATTGATTTCTTGCAATTGGGTAATCAGAAAAGTCCTGTCTGCTGAAGTATGGGCTATAATCTAAGTGACAGGAAGCAACCATGTAAGATCAAACCAAAGAGGATTTGAAGAAAAATGAATATCCAGTAAAAGACCTTAGGTGAGAACAAGCTTGACATGTTTGAAGGATAGGAGGAGGACAGTATGGCTAAAATACGGGAGTGGGAAGAGTTCTGGGAAAGGATCAGAGAAATGGACAGGCACCAAATCATGGAGGGTTTAGTAAATTAGGATCAAGAACTTGGATTTCATCTGATGTGTTATGGTAAGCCATCAGAGGGTCAGAATCCTGACTTTGTATATAAGCCCAGACACAGCAATGTAGGGTACCCTAGGTCTTTGAGCAGTGTTTTTGAAACTGGAGTGATATATGGACCCCTTTTATAGTAAAACAGTTTCTAAGAAGTCCAGCATTCACTTACATTATTTATGATTGTCTTACTTAAATATGTTCAAACACTAAACTAGTTCTGAACTCCTGGTGCCTAGATTTTAAAAGAACTCTAAAACCATAACAACTTTATAAATTAATTATAAATAACACTACAAATTTTAAAAATCAAGTTAATATTAGTGTAGAGGATAATTGTTTTGATGAATCTCACCTCACAGCCTAAATAGGATGAGAAAGTAGTGTAACATAAGAGCACCTGGGTTCAAATCCCAGCTTAGCATTTACTCACTCTGTGTCCTTGAAGAAATGACTTAATTCTTTTTCTGTAAATTAGGGATAACAGTACCTACCTTTTCTAGTTACTGAGAAGATTAATTGGTATGATCAATATAAAGTGCTTAGGGCAGTTCTTGGCACATAGTTAAGTCTTGGTAAAATGATGGTTATTGCTGGCTGCCTATACACAGGCTTTGTTTGGCAATAGCCTCTATTCTGAGGTGTCTCATAACTCTATTATCTTGCTATCTTTCTCTATTTGAACTACAATGAAACATTTGCTTTTAGAATGAGATGTCATGCTCATTTGGCCTTCACTCCTCAAGCACATCATTTATGTATGAAGTCCTAGACATAGAGATCCTTCCTGTGTGGTGCCAATGTGATTACATTCACAACCATTGGAACTCTTGGGGTTTCATGGTAATACTGGGATTATAAATGGATTTCCTAATTTTAGATTTTTTTTAATCAATTTTTTAAAATTCTGCTATAAAAACATTAAAATTACAAATTCTCCCAGAGCATTCATAGACCCCTAAAATTATATCCTTCAGGGATCTGCAGGCCTAGTTTGAGAAACATTATCTTCATCACTATGAATTAGATACCTTTGCCTTCTGAATTTATATCTAGTATGTAGGTCGTAAAATACTTGTATTCTGAGCAAGTAGGACAAATCTAAATTAGCCAGTCTAATAGGATTTTTTAGTTTGTAGTAATCTTGGTGCTGTGTGGAAAAGCTGTGGTTTGTTTACTTTTAAGTTTGGCAGGCCTGTATCCAAGCTCCTCTTGGTATATAGCTGTAGTGATATCAAATTGAATTTCCTTAGGAGTTATTTCAGTGCTGTTGTTTTCTGCTAAGGGGGAGGCAGTAGAAGAGTACCTTCTATTTCTAGGCTTTCCTCTTTGCTTCTCGTTCTCTCCAGATTATGTGTTTGCTATACTTGATAATTGCCCTCTATTACTCTGCTCTTTCAACCACAGGCTTTTCCTTTCTCTTCATTTGTAGACAGAATGAGTGAAAGCTTTTCTTTATTTAATTTGCATAATGGGTTTAATATCACATCTTAGAAATCAAAATGTAGAACCCGTGATTTGTGTTCTTCTATACCTTTGGGAATAGAAAGCTGTCATTTACTTTGAAGAAGGTCTTTGTGCAACTCTTGTATAGTTTATTAATTTATATTACAACATTGGATTTTACAAAGCTTCTTTCTTTCTTTTTATTTTTTTTTTTTTAAAGATTTTATTTATTTATTTGAGAGAGAGAATGAGAGAGAGAGAGAGCACATGAGAGGGGGGAGGGTCAGAGGGAGAAGCAGACTCCCCGCTGAGCAGGGAGCCCGATGTGGGACTCGATCCCGGGACTCCAGGATCATGACCTGAGCCGAAGGCAGTCGCTCAACCAACTGAGCCACCCAGGCACCCCTGAAAGCTTCTTTCTTTCAGAGAGTTCAAAGCACTTTCACATTTCACATTTACAGATAACTCTAAAGACATTTTTCCTGGGGCTTTTTAATAAAATTCATACTTACATTACTAGCCTTAATGCTAAGCTGAACTATCACATTAACACTCTAAGTAAAATTTTAAAGAATCTATCCTAAAGATAATTACATGCTATTTTGTAATGATATGGATGTGTATGTATGTGTATTTGTATACGTATGTGCATATGTATATACACGTGTATACACATAAATGCAAACGTATATGTACACACATGTATACCACTATTGAATAAGAGTTATAGTCTTGAAATAATTCCATTGCTTCAGCGTGGAAGCTTAAAATATTCTTTGATAAAATGTAATTACTATGAGTTAAAAGGAGTATATGTCTATAAGTATTATATATACACACATGTATACATACATATATAAATGTATGTATATATATGAAAACTTTACATTGTTCTAAATACTGCAAGGAAATTATTTTACTTGTATTATATTTGTCTTCATGCTATAATCTTTTGAGTTATTTTTTTCCTCCATTTCTTTTCTTTCCCATTTAAGGATTTTAAGAATCCAGCGGGTATACACTTCCCTGATCCCTAAACATTAAAAACTAATTCTGTGAAGTTCTTTGCTTTTCTTATAATATCCTTTTGTAGTGCTGAGACTTCTAACTTTACCTCATCTCCTTTCATTTTCCCGTCCCTTTTAACCTCTTTCTTTTTACATGTTTTTATAAAGTTTTTGCTTGAATCCTATGTAAGCTTCTCTTGTTTTTTGTTTTTCAATACTCTGATCTTGGTGTATGAAACTTTTTTTCAGTTGAATTCCTTTTGCTTTTTCTCTGTTTTTCTCCTTCTACAGTTAATCTCTTGGCAAAATAAAATGGCACATGGGTTCTCTTTCTCTTCTGCTATTTGATTTTTCTCCACTTTCTAGGTACTGTTCTCAGTTGTATATTTCCTTACCCTCTTTTAACTTTGCTTTTAAGTTGAAAATACTTCAGTGGTTGCTACTAAACTCTGCTCTTTTTTCTTCCCTTTCTTATACTTCTAATTACTGTATATACATATCATCGATATTTATTTAGTAAAAATTGACTGATTTAGAATGAAGTATAGAAAGGTATGTGCTGGGTCTGCTTGTTTGAATTACTATATGATTAATGTTACACATTTTTAAAAATACTTATTTCAAGAACTGTATAGCTATGTAAGGCATGTCAGATACAAGTAGATACTAGTGAAAATACTTGGTGAAATTTTTACAGTCTTTGATGCTGCATTACATACATTTTTTTTTAAATCATAAGTCTTATATATTTGATATTAGTTGTGCTGTGTATAAATCATCACTATATTTGTTCGATGGAGTTAAAGTTGTACTTTACCTATGGACAGTGCTGAGCTAGCTATGTGACATGTTCACCAGCAAACTAGAAAGATAGACTGATAAAACAGTTGGGGAGACCAGCTTGGGAAAGATACATCAGTACTTTCTGGGTTTAAGTTTTGTTCTCATTAAATAAAAAGAAGAAAAGTACATTTGTGCTCCTTTGCAACTGTAATATTTCCTAGAAAAGGTCATCCTTGCTTTTTAAAGCTCTCTTAATCCTTTTTAATGGCATTAATATTTTGCTGACTAAATTCTTCGACTAACTCCTTATGCATTGGATTACCAAATTATGTTTACATATTTCCATTTCCTTCATGTTTTAGAAGTTACCTTGTTTCTATCTAGTTACCAAGACCTTTCATTTTTACTGGAATTACTTCATTAACTTCAGTATCCCCTCTTTATGCCTTCTTAGAGTAATCCTGTGTTATGTCATTATATCAAGATGACACCAGCAATGATATAATGTTTTGCCGTAAGTAACTAGTTGAAACTAAAATGTGCCGAGGAGCTCCATCTTTTTGTCTATAACCAACTGGAACCATCATTAATCATTGGTGTTAAAAGCATCCTTAGTGAAGTCTCTTTTAGACCATGAGAACCTGACTTTTGAACATTGCTTCAAGCCTTTCTCACTCCAGCTTCTAGGACATTGAGTAACTAAAGTTAGGCATACCTTGACCCATTTTTAGGACTCCCATCTAAAAACAGCCAACAGGGCGCCTGGGTGGCTCAGTTGGTTAAGCGACTGCCTTCGGCTCAGGTCATGATCCTGGAGTCCCGGGATTGAGTCCCGCATCGGGCCCCCTGCTCAGCAGGGAGTCTGCTTCTCCCTCTGACCCTACCCCCTCTCGTGTTCTCTCTCTCATTCTCTCTCTCTCTCGCTCTCAAATAAATAAAATCTTTAAAAATAAATAAATAAAAATAAAAAAAATAAAAACAGCCAACAACTAGTGCTTGAGTATGTGATTTGGAGCCAATAGTAGGTCACACATTGAATGATAATGTTGAATTTTTAGTAATAGACCTTTAATTTACCTCACATGTTTTATGATAGTCTATCTCCAACCCCCACTTGACTTTTTTTCCTTTTAAAATTCTCTTGGAAATACTACTTTGACTGACTTTGACTGACTACTTTGCAACTAATATAACAACTACCTTGCAACTCTAGTATTTCTCAGAAGAGTTCATCCATTGCTCTTTTAAGTATTTACCTTTTTTTCTTTTTGCATTTACCTTTTTAAAAATGTTTGAGCTTTGGGGCACCTGGGTGGCTCAGTTGTTAAGCATCTGCCTTCAGCTCAGGTCATGATCTCGGCGTCCTGGGATCGAGCCCCGCATCGGGCTCCCTGCTCAGCAGGAAGCCTGCTTCTCCAACTCCCCCTGCTTGTGTTCCTTCTCTTGCTGTGTCTCTCTCTGTCAAATAAATAAATAAAATCTTTAAAAAAAAAAAAAAAAAGCTTTTGTCTAAGATCCTTAACCCTTAAACTGAAATTTCTAATAATGATCTTAATCTGGTTTACCCTTTGATGCTGCTCTCCTAGACAATCATTCTACTTGATATCTATCAAATTTTCCATATGTCCCATTATTTCCTATATCCTTTTCAGCTTACAGTCAAACTTAGGTTCTGCTTTAGTATGGTTTAGTCACACCATAAATTCTAACAATCCTACTGACTTCCCCAGTTCATAATGATATGCAGAGCACCTTTATCTATTTACATGTAGCAATAAAAAAATAGTGCTTATATATTGTTTTATTATTTACTTAAGAAAAAAATTAATCTCCCATGATCTAAACTTTCTTGGTATCTAGTGTAGTTATCAAGCAGGCTATAGGTAGCCAGAAAATATTGAAAGGTGTTTCTTTGCTTGTTTAGACTTTCATAGTAATAATAGCACTTTTAAAATGTCCCACAAGATATACTATAAAAGAATGTCAGATGTTCCTTTTAAGTTGGTTTCAAATTAAACTGAGTGTAATCTAAAAGGCTTTCTCTGCAGTACAGCTTCTAAATATGTTCTTGTTAACACTGACAGTGGGGGCACTTATCTAATGAAAACTTGGTACTCTGAATTTTTTAGAAGAAAATATTAATCAATAATTATGTTTTTCTGAATAGGATTTGTATGGAGTCATATTTTGCTTATGCTCATACTGCTTTGGTTTTATTTAAGCACAATATAGTGAGAGAACCTTAAGTCTTTGCTCATATCTTAAAGTGTCCAAAGGTACCCCCAAGGCGTGCGAGCATTTAGCATACTACAAAGTTAGAGGGAATAGTTCACACAAGACTGCCCTCACTTCTGGCACCAGTTGCAATTTTGGGGGGTTCCCCACACCCACCTTTAGGTTCAATAATTGGTTTCAAGTTCTCGCAGAACTCACTGACAACCGTTATACTGATGTTTACAGTTTATTATAGGGGAAGCACACAAATTAAAATGAGTCAGTTAAAATAACTAATGGCTTAATTTTCTTCACTTTGTTTACATATAGCGTTTTAATCTACTAATGACTTTTCAAACATTTTGTCAAAATTAATCAAGTCCTGAAGTCTGGGGAATATTTTCTCCATTTTTCCAGGTGGAGTAACTGTGAGACATAAAATTACATCTTCTAGACCAAGTTTAGGTTTAGTTTTCCTATTCTACCTAAATTCTACAAATGGGGTGCTTAGTTGCTGAAGCCAAATTTCATTATGTTCAAGCCTTGATAATTTTATGGCCACAGATACATGAAACAAAGTTCCTATTTTTATAGATAGAGATACATAAGGTGCAGGTGCAAAGGGTAAGTTTTGTTGTAGGTGTATCTTGGTCTACTTCATTAATTCAGTATTCTGCTGTAGCAAAATATATGAAATGCTACTTTGAATAGGAATAGTTAAATCTGGACACTAACATTGCTCTTTCATTACTGTTACATTCTGCACTGCTTTCTTAGGATGTCAACCATGGATTAACTGAGGTAAGTTTGGTGTAATGCAGTCTCATGTTCAGAGTGAGATATACTCTGTTTTGTCTTAAGTAATAGGAGAGCAAAAGGTTCCGTTTTGTGTGACTTTTATTTTTTTAATAAGTGTATAGGAATTGTCCTATATAACATTTCAGAGGAATTTTCTGAAGAAGAATAAAACTTCTTTTTTAATTAACATTACACCTATATGATGCCCTTCAACAATATTTGTGTTAAAATAGTTTCTACCCTCCTAAAGTCTTCCAGTATAAAATTAATATGTGTCCTTTGTAATAAAAGCAGACTTCTAAAATCTGACAAATACTTACCCAGTAAGGTAAAAAATACTTTATATTACAGAACTAAAATGATTTTCAGTTTTTAAACTAATAATTGATACTCAGAATGATCATAAAGTTAAATAAACTCATATGGTCATCTTCCTCACTTTGTATAATATACCATCTTAACATATAAAGTTCTAGCACTTTAGTTTACATTATCAACAAACCTAAAGCACCTTTTTTTTTTTAACACTTGGGATTGTTATAGTACTTCTTTTATACTTCTGTTATAGACTTTAGGTTTTATTGTTTTGTTTTTTCCCAGCACTTGAACCAGTGAAACATTTAGAATTAACTTTATATCATAGGCCTAGTATTGTTTGCATCCTCATCTTCACATAGAAGTAGCACATAAAATTATGAAATCATAGACTTTTGGAACCAGAAAGGACCTTAGAAATCATCTTGGTAGTTTTGAGTTTCAGAGTAGTGAAATCACTTTCTGCCATCAGTAGGTAGTGACACAAATACAGGATCAAGGTAAAAATTGTCATATGAAAAATAGTGAAGAATGATGATTTAAGGTTAATATAAGTCAGCCTGCTGTCTTATATGTTGACAACAAAGAGTTGATAGTCTCATCATACTCTATACTGTTTGGGCCCCATTGAATTATTTTATTTGTTTTCGTTAAGAGAGACTTAGGTAAAATACATTTAAAAGAAGGCATTTAGGATGGAGAAGGGCTGGAAACCATATTCAGAATGGCTGGACAAACTGGGAATGTTTAGTGTGGAAGAAAGACAATTTAGAGAGAGCCTGGGGACTTGAAATATGTTAAACCGTGTATGCTTTCCTGCAATGAAGACTGAAATACAAATGAAGTAATGCATAGTAAGGTATAGAAAAGTGAATTCAGACTTTAAATAAAGAGAACTTCCTAAGCACTTAAGTGGATTGTTTCATGGTGTATTGTCTTCACAGAAACTTTACAGCAGGGGGCTCTGTTTCAGGGCTGACACAAAAACATTGCCTTGTTGGGTACCTGGTAGGAATCCTCCAACTGCAAGAATCTGTGGCTGGAAATGCATAGCTCTTGTATTTTTCTGCATCGTTAAAATACTTAGCGATCAATCACTGTATTACTTGGCTAGGATAAATATAAAGTGATTAATGTGTGATAATGGTAATAATAGGTCAGTTTTCTCAACTTTAAGGGTTGACAGAAAATAATACTGGTGGTGCTAATTTTGTAGGTTAAATGAATGAAAGATTGTTGGACTTATTTGTTGGCACTCTAATGACATACAATAAATATCTGTTAAATGAATGAATAATCAGATTGCTTATTATTGGCCTCAGTTGCTAGAGTAGTCCTAAAATATAAGAACTGGGTAATGTGTTTAACATAGGAGCCCCCAATTTTATTTTAATTTTAATTTTTAAGAGGGAGGGAGGGGAGAGAGAGGAAAAGAGGGGAGAGAGAGAATCTTAAGCAGGCTCCATGCGCAGCACGAAGCCTGATGTGGGGCTTGATCTCACAATCCTGAGATCATGACCTGAGCTGAAATCAAGAGTTGGATGCTTAACTGACTGAACCACCCAGGTGCCCAGGAGCCCCCAGTTTTAGAATATATTTGCAGCCTAATTCACTGAATCTTGGAATTTACAATTGTATGGACTTTGAAGTATACAATTCCCTCCTACAATTGGGGTTATTGGGAATTGGGGTTATTCCAGTGCCTCACCTGATTATCAGTAAAAATTCCATATTTGGAAGTAAGCAATATGTTTTATTTATAATTCCTGAACAGCAGATAAGTGAATAAACCAAGAATGTGATCAGCTTTAAAAGAAATGACAGCACCTACAAAAAAATATATCACAAATAAATTTGTACTAATACGTTTTTTATTTTTAGTTGGCAGATATCCCTGTTACAATCTGCACATATCCATTTGTATTTGATGCCCAAGCAAAAACTACTCTGCTACAAACAGATGCAGTGTTACAGATGCAGGTAAAATACAGTTTAATACAAATCTGATTTGAGAATGGTTTTTGAATTGTTTCTGTGAGGTTTTTTAAAAAGTAAATATTTGAAGTTTGCCTATAATCAGTAATCCTTGGGAACATTCTGTACCTCAGTGGTCTGGCTTTTGCAAAGTACCTTTGGTACCTTATAAAGAAGACTGTTGCATTGGTTACATGTATATTCTTATGAGGGCTACTTATATATATTTAAATGAAAATAGAATAGTTTAGCCTTTAATCATTTTATATCTAAAAAAAGGTATGAGCCTTTTTTGTTACAGAAATACGCAGTTTTTGTAAACAGTTTTACTAGTTTCCTTGATAAACATTGGTTTGTTTCAAATCTTGCTTCATTATATATTCCATATTTATATACTTGGTAAAAAATGGAAGTAACTAGAGATGAGATGAAGTAAAGTAAGAGGAATTTGATCACTTGTTAGGGGGAGGATATGAAGTTTCCTTGAAGAAAGTTTTTAGTAATAAATAAGGCATTTTCCTAAGATTGGTCATCTCCTGCTCCTCCCTCTCTTTTCTCCCCCAACCTGCTCTGTTTTATGTTGAACATTTTTTCATTTATAATGAGATTTTTTTAACTGATTTATGTTATGACTTTGAGAGCTACAGTAGATTTGCTTTATCTTTTGAGCCTGTAAATTAAAAAGTTTTTGAGTTTTATTTTCTAGCATAGAGTATCAGATGGTAGAAGCTAAGGACTAAGAGAAGGATGGGAAGAAACCTTGAGCACTTAATATTCTAAAAATGCTTTAAAAAAATTATCCCCACCCCAATTTTGACAGTTATTTTCATTCCTTTAAAATAAATGCATTTAGTATTTTAAATGCCTCCAGATATTTAAAGCATAAATACTAGGGGAATTTTAGAGATGTGCTTATATCCATTTTCATCAACAGAAGAAATAAATATTTTTGTAGGGTTTATACTAACAGCTGGCGAACCAGCTTTTGGATGGTCCTTGTTAAAACAATAATTGCCTCGTGCTTTTAATATATAGTATATTCCATTTTAGAACAAGAACACAGGAAAAACCATACAAAAAAACCAAAGGTTTTAGATGGTAGAGGACAAATGTTTGGTTTGTGAGCACATGTGGTGATCACTGTACTAGATGAATTTCTATAATACTACTTAGCCAGGCTGTTCCTTATTCTCTTTAGAGGTTGTTTTAATGCTGTTTTCTTTTTCTTCTCACTCTTCATCCCTGTTACTTTTTGAGAAATAGCAGTGTTCAGATTTACCATATTATATTATAGTTCCTTGCTTGTTTAATGGTATCGTTAGATATACTTCAGTCTAAAAACATTCAAAAGGACACTCTTTATTCTGAGAATACAGTTTTATTAAGCTTATAACTGTATTAGGTGCTCTGTGAATTCAGTAGTATAGGTAGTATTATAGGAATTATAAATATAGGATTATAATCAATAGGTAGAAGTTAGCTTACCTAGTCACATTAGTTTCTTTATAGCATCGCTATTAAAATTTTAATCTTTTGTTTTCTAGATGGCTATTGACCAGGCCCACAGACAGAATGTCTCCTCTCTTTTTCTCCCAGTGATTGAATCTGTGAATCCCTGCTTAATTCTAGTTGTACGTAGAGAAAATATTGTAGGAGATGCAATGGAAGTCCTTAGGAAAACAAAGAATATAGACTACAAAAAGCCACTCAAGGTAATTTGACATTTTCTGTTACATATATTACAGCATATGCTCAGCAATTAATAGTTTTAAAAAATTAAGAAGTTTTATATAGTAGATATGTATAAAAATTTACTGTATAAAACTTCTTAAATTTTTTAAACTATTAATTGCTGAGCATTTATTGTTAATAAATTACATGTTATGGGCTCTTGCTCTCTCTCGGCTCTCCAGAGTATACTTCCATTTCTTTACGTTCAGTGTTTGCATTATGCTATTTTAGGTTATATTTGTTGGAGAAGATGCTGTTGATGCAGGAGGAGTACGCAAAGAATTTTTCTTGCTCATCATGAGAGAATTGTTGGATCCTAAATATGGCATGTTTAGGTATTACGAAGATTCCAGGCTCATTTGGTTTTCTGATAAGGTGAGGTCTAACTGTCTAAATTATTTCTAATTTAGAGATAATTTAGAATAATCTAAGAATAATTTTAGAAATATACCTATGTATGTATACCTACATGTGTCAAGTTGACTCAGTAAATAAAAGTTATTACTGGATTCCTAACATATTCAGAGATTTGCTTTATTACAGTTTGAAAAATTATAAACTTTTGGACTCAGAGTCATCAGAACACCTTAATACTTCTCACACATTTCAAATTAGCAAAATAAATTAAAGGAATGGTCAGCCTGAGAATGATGGTGATCTTTCCTTCTGCTGATTTAGATTTGAGGATTAGATGATAATTACCAGATTAACTTTTCCTCTCGGAAGAATTAATTTATCATTAGCAATCATTGATTTCTCTACCTTATCATTTAGGGCAGAGGTAACTACTCAGCAAATTATAGTCCATAAGCTAAATTCTTTTCCACACATGTTCTTGTAAAGAAAGTCATGTCCACTCATTTACCTGTTCATGGCTACTTTTTAGCTACAACTGGAAGAGGCAGAGTTGAGTGGTTAAGACAAAGACCCTTTGATCAACAAAGCCTAAAATATTTACCATCTGTCCCCTTACAGAAAAAGTTTGCTACCCTTGATTTAGAGACTAAATGAAATGGGGATGGTTCAGTTACAGAATGAGTTGAAAGAAATTTGAATGGAATATTTACTATCGGTTCTAAAAACCTTGATGTGTTATTTATTCATTGTTTCAGGAGGCTTGCTGTCCTTTGTCATGTTAGCAGTCGTTGATCAGTGCCTAGGCTCATTAATTTATCAGGTTGCAAAAATGGTGCTACTCTTAAATTTATATTTCATTTTATTGGCTTGGATACTTCTATATGGAGAAATTTCCCTACATCTACTATTTGGTTCCTTAGTAGTATAATTCATATGGGGAAGGATTCTCTTTCTTCAGTTGCCAATTTTGCAAAAGAATGAATCTGTTCATTGGCATACTTCAGTGGTGACAATTTGTTTTTTAGTTTTGTTTTCAAATATTATTATTTATTCATGGATTTAAGTATATTTGATGTTTTTAGTCCATTGTAGTTATTATCTTTATTGATGCTCATATTATCCCATCTTTGTCTAGGGGGAGCTCTACAGGTTGGAGAGTTTTGTTTTGTTTTGTTTTTTAAGATTTTATTTATTTGAGAGAGAGCACAAGTGGGGGGGAGGGGCAGAGGGAGAAGCAGACTCCCCACTGAGCAGGGAGCCCGATGGTGGGGCTCAATCCTAGGACCCTGGGATCATGACCTGAGCCAAAGGCAGACACTTAACCGACTGAGCCACCTAGTCACCCCAGTAGGTGGACAATCTGACTGAATTACAGTCTCCTCCTTGGCTTGGTCTCTTAGGGTAGTTTGTTAATGGTGTGGCAGATGGTTAGGATGGAAGCCTGTCCTGCTAGGATCACAAAGAGTTCTGTGGGCCTTTATTCAGTTCTACAGAGAGGTAATGTTTTGAAACCAGGGGAGGGGCAGTCTTTTTTTTTTTTTTTTTTAAAGATTTGCTCTTATTTGTGTGAGAGAGCACAAGAGGGGTTAGGGTCAGAGGGAGAAGCAGACTCCCCGCTGAGCAGGGAGCCCAGTGCGGGACTCAGTTCAGGGTATCTGGGATCATGACCTGAGCTGAAGGCAGTCACCCAACCAACTGAGCCACCCAGGCGCCCGGGAGGGGTAGTTTTAACAAGCTTTATCATGGATTTCTGTGAGACCTTTTCAGTTATATCTTGATTTGGCCAGTGGGAGCCCTGTTGAACTTGTTCCTCTTTTGTGTACTTTTGACATGTCCCCATTTTTCCTTAATTCTTTACATTTAGTACAACAAATGTTCCGGGCTCTTCTTGTGTTTATCCCAGCCCTGGCAATAGCCATTTTTCCTTAAAAGCCCTGACTTCTTCAGATGGAAATGGTATTTAGAAATCGTGTTCTGGATGCTAAGTGTACTCACTACTACCAGGGAATCATTGCTTTCAGATTCTCAGCAGACAGAAAGAACTAGGAGCTATAACTACGTACACATCTTATGGTTTCCAGACACAAGATCATACTGATACCTCTAATTCTTTTTCTTTCTCTTTTTTTTTTAATGATTTTATTTATTTATTGAGAGAGAACGCACGCACAAGTGGGGGGAGGGAGCAGGAGAAGCAGACCCCCTGCTGAGCAGGGAGCCTGATGCAGGGCTCAATCCCAGGACTTTTATTTATTTGAGAGAGAGAGAGAGAATGAGCAGGGGGAGGAGCAGAGGCAGAGGGAGAAGCAGACTCCCTGCTCAGCAGGGAGCCTGATGTGGGACTTGATCCTGGAACTCCAGGATAATGACCTGAGCCGAAGGCACCCAAGATTGTTTTGATTATTAGGGGTCTCTTGGAATTTTGTATGAATTTTATGGTTAGCTTGTCCATTTCTTCAAAAAAGGCCATTAAGGATTTGATGGAGAAGGTGTTGAATAAACGTTTTGTTCTTTTTGATGCTGTCATAAATTGAACTTTTTCAGAAATTTTATTTTTGGTTTGTTCATTACTAGGGCATAGAAATCAAGCTTCTTTTTGTATGTTGATCTTGTATCATGCAACTTTGCTGAATTCATTTATCAGTTCTAATAGGTGGTTTTGTGGATGCTTCAGGATTTTCTTTATATGAGATCATGGCATCCACAAATGAAATAGATTTAATTTTACTTCTTTCCCTCCAATTTAAATACCTTTATTTCTTTTTCTTGCCTACTTGCCTTGGCTAGAACTTTGTCAAAACACTGTCAAATACAGGTGGTAAGAGTGGACATGCTTTTCTTGTTCCTGATCTGAGTTGGATGTTAGCTGTGGATTTTTCATAAATTCCTTTTATCAGGTTAAGGAAGTTCTCTCCTATGTCTAGTTTGTTGAGTATATTTATCATGAAAGAGAGTAAGATTTTCTCAGATGCCTTTTCTGCTTCAAGATGATTGTGTGCTTTCCTTCCTTCATTCCATTAATGTGATGTATTACATTGGTGCATTTTCTTATGTCAAGCCACCTTGTATTCTTTTTTTAATTAATTTTTTTTTTAAGATTTTATTTATTTGACAGAGAGAGCACAAGCAGGGGGAGCAGCAGGCAGAGGGAGAGGGAGAAGCAGGCTTCCTGCCCAGCAGGGCCGAAGGCAGCCGCTTAATCGACTGAGCCACCCAGGCACCCCGCCACCTTGTATTCTTGAGATAAAGCCCACTTGGTCATGGTGTATAATCCATTTAGTTGACCTGTATTCTGTTGATGATTTTTCTATCCTTATTTGTTAAGGATATAGGTCTGTAGTTTTCTTTTTGGTGTTTGTGATGCCTTTGTCTGTCTTTGGTGTCATGTTAGTTTGACCTCACAGATGAGTTAGAAAATGTTCCCTCATCTTCCATTTCTTGAAAAAGGAAAAATTGGTGTTACTTATTCTTTAAATGTTTGGTAGGATCTGGTCCTAGGTTTTTCTTTGTTGGAAGGGTTTTTTTGTTTTGTAAGATTTTATTTACTTGAAAGAGAAAGAGAGCATATGCGCAGGGGGAGGGGTGGAAAGAGAGGAGAGGGAATCCCAAGCTGACTCCCCACTGCGCGTGGAGACCCACATGGGGCTGTCCCCCAACTCTGAGATGGTGACCTGAGCCAAAACCAAGAGTTGGACGCTTAATCAGCTGAGCTACCCAGGTGCCCTTTTGGAAGGTTTTTTATTTTGAGGGGTTTTTAAAAGATTTTATTTATTTATTTGAGAGGGAGCATGAGCCGGGGGAGGGGCAGAGGGACCCCAAGATCATGACCCAAGCCAAAGGCAGACATTTAACTGACTGAGCCACCCAGGCACCCCTGGAGGTTTTTTGATGAGCGATTCAATTTCTTGTTATAGGTTGTGTCTTAGGGGTTTGTTTGTTTGTTTGTTTTTAGATTTTCTAGTTCTTCTGGTGTCAGTTTGATAGTTTGTATGTTTATAGGAATTTATTCATTTCATCTAGATTATCTATTTTGTTGTCATATAGTTGTTCATGGTATTCTGTTACAGTCCTTTTTATTTCTGTAAGAACGATAGTAATGTCCCCACTTTCAATCCTGATTTTAGTAATGTGAGTCTTTCTTTTTTTCTTGGTTATTCTAACTAAAGGTTTGTCAGTTTTGTTGATCTTTTAAAAGAATCAACTTTTGGTTTTGTTGCTTCTATGTATTGTTTTTCTATTCTATATTTTATCTATCTCCACTTTAATCTTCATTGATAATCTCCCGCTACTAGCATTGGGTTTAGTTTGCTCTTCATTTTGTAGTTCCTTAAGATATAAAGTTTGGTTATTGATTTGAGATGTTTTTTTCTTTTTTAATATATATGTTTATAACTATAAATTTCCCTATGAATACTGATTTCACTGTGTCATAGGTTTTTATATTGTGATACCTTCTTTGACCCATTGGTTGTTTAGGAGTGTGTTAATTTTCACATCTTTGAATTCTCCATATTTCCTTTTTTTTTTTTTTTTAAGAATTTATTTTTAAGTAATCTCTACACCCTACGTGAGGCTCAGACCCGCAACCCCGAGATAAGAATTGCACACTCCACCAAATGAGCTAACCAGGCGCCCTGTCTCCATATTTCTTCTGTTGTTGATTTCTAGTTTTATTCCACTGTGGTCTGAAAATATATTTTTTATTATTTTAGTCTTTTTAAATTTATTGAGACCTATTTTTTGACCTAACATATGGTCTCTCTCCTGGAAAATGTTCCACGTGCACTTGAGAACATGTATTCTGTTGTGGAATGGAATGTTCTGTAGCTATCTGTTAGGTCTGGTTGTTTTATAGTATTTTTCAAGTTCTCTATTTCCTTATTGATCTTCTGTCTGATTGTTATATCTGTTATTGAAAGTGGGATATTGAAGCTTCCAACTATTATTTTAGAACTGTATCTCTCCCTTCAGTTGTGTCAATTTTTACTTCATATATTTTAAAGCTGTATTGTTAGGTGTGTAGATGTTTGTAAATGTTATATATCTTCTTCATGAATTGATGCTTTTTGATTTAAAGTCTATTTCATCTCATAGTAGTATAGCCACTCAGCTCTTTGGCTATTATTTACATAGTATATCATTTTTTCAAACTTTCACTTTCAATCTAGTGTCTTTGGATTTAGAGTGAGGTTTATAGGCATATGCAGATCTTCCTAGACTTACAGTGGGGTTATTTATGTTCCAGTAAACCCATTGTAAGTTGGAAATTTTATAGGTCAACATGCATTGAATACACCTAACCTATTGGACATTATAGCTTAGCCTAGCCTACATTAAACATGCTCAGAACAGGGGCACCTGGTTCAGTGTCTGCCTTTGGCTCAGGTCATGGTCCCAGGGTCCTGGGATTGAGCCCTGCGTTGGGCTCCCTGCTCAGTGGGGAGTCTGCTTCTCCCTCTGCCTCTGCCCCTCCCCCCAACTTGTGCTGTAGCTCTCTCTCAAATAAATAAAATCTTTAAAAAAAAAAATGCTCAAAACACTTATATTAGCCTACTGTTGGGCAAAATCATCTAACACTAAGCCTATTTTATAACCAAGTGTTGAATATCACACTTAATTTTTACTGAAAGTGAAAAATAAAATGGTTGTATGGGCACAGGGATTATTAAGTGTGTTGTTTGTTTACCCTCATGATTGCAGGGCTGACTGTTGTGCTCAGCATCACAGGAGTATCTTACTGCATGTTGCTAGCCCAGGGAAAGAGCAACATTTAAAATTTGAAGTACGATTTCTACTGATATAGTTATCACTTTTGCACCACTGTAAAATCAGAAAATCATGTCAAACATAAGTTAGGGACCGGCTGTCATTGAATAATGGTTTGTTTTTTAAAAATCCTTCCTGCTAGTCTCTGCCTTTTGATTACAGAATTTAATTCATTTACATTTCAAGCTGGGTTTTTTTTAAAGCTTTTATTTATTTGAGAGAGAGAGAGCGAAAGAGAGAGAGCTGTTATTTCCTTAGTTCTTGCTCTGAGGGTTACAATTAACACCTTATATTTATAACAGTCTAGTTTGAATTAATATCAACTCCAGTAGTATACAGAAACTCTGCTCCTAGAACAGCTGTTCCTTTCTTTATTATTCTCACACCTTACAGCTTTATACATTGTGCACCCATTAATGTAGATTTATAATTATTTTATACATTTGAGTTTTGAACCATATAGAGAAAATTACAAATCAAAAATACAGTAATTTTAACTTTTATATTTACCTGTATAGCTACCTTTAGCAGAGTTCTTTATTTCTTTGTATGACTTTGAGTTACTGTGTAAAGCATCCTTTTCTTTCAGCTGATGGACTTTAGCATTTCTTTTTTTTTTTGTATTTTTAAAAATTTTTTGTTATGTTAATCACCATACGTTACATCATTAGTTTCTGATGTAGTGTTCCATGATTCATTGTTTGTGCATAACACCCAGTGCTCCATGCAGAACGTGCCCTCCCCAATACCCATCACCAGGCTAACCCATCCTCCCACCCCCCTCCCCTCTAGAACCCTCAGTTTGTTTTTCAGAGTCCATCGTCTCTCATGGTTCGTCTCCCCCTCCAATTTCCCCCCATTCGTTCTTCCCTTCCTGCTATCTTCTTCTTCTTTTTGGACTTTAGCATTTCTTTAAGGAAGGTCTAATAGCAACAAACTCTGTTTTTCTTTATCTGAGATGTAAAATTCTTGATTGGCAGTTTTTTCTTTCAGCCCTTTAAATATGTCATCCCACTGCCTTTTGGCGTGCATGGTTTTGAATTAGAAATCAACTGTTAGTCTCATTGAGGAGCCCGTCTATGTGATGAGTTGCTTCTCTTTTGCTGTTTCAATACTTTTTATAATTAACTTTCAATGCTTAGATTAAAATGTGTGTGAATGTGGATCTCAGGCTTGTCATAGTTGGAGTTTGTTGAGCTGCTTGGGTGTTAGATTCATGTCTTTTATCAAATTTAGAAAGTTTTCAACCATTTCTTCAGACGTTTTTTCTGTCTCATTTTCTCCTCTCCTTGTGGCACTCTGCTACTTGTATGATGGTACACCTGATGGTATCCCACAGGTCTCATAGGCTCTCATCATATTTCTTCATTCTTTTTTCTTGCTGTTGTCCCACAAAGTGGATAATCTCAGCTGACCTATTTTCAAGTTTGTGGATTCTTTTTTCTGCCTGCTCAAATCTCTTATACCCCTCTAGTGAGTTTTTTGTTTCAGTTACTACTGTACTTCCCAGCTCCATAAACAAGCTTCTGCTTCTTTTCCATAATTTCTATCTCTTTTTTGATATTCTCTATTTGATGAGACATTATTATTATTCTTTTCTCCCCCCCCCCCCCCCCCTCCCCCTATGGTTTACTTAGCTATTTGAGCGTATTTAAAACAGTTTATTTAGGGGCGCCTGGGTGGTTCAGTCAGTTAAGTGTCTGCCTTCAGCTCAGGTCATGATCTCAGGGGTCCTGGGATTGAGCCCCACATCAGGGCTCCCTGATCAGGGGGTAGCCTGCTTCTCCCTCTCCCTCTGCAGCTCCCCCTGCTTGTGCTTTCTCCTTCTCTCTCAAATAAATAAATAAAATCTTTTTAAAAATAAATAAATAAGTAAAATGAAACAGTTAAGTCTTCATCTAGAAAATCCAATGTCTGGGATATCTCAACAATTTATAGGATTTCTTTTTCTCCTATGAATGGGCCATATTTCTTCTTTTTTTGCATGCCTAATAAATTTTTGTTGAATACTGGGTACTTTTTTTGTTGTTTGACATTTTTTGTTCCCCCCTCCGCCACAGTACCAACTATTCCTCCAGGTTTCTTTTATTTCTTTTTTATCTTTTTCTTCTGATCCTTGACTTTTTATTCACATTTAAGAATATGACACTGGGGCGCCTGGGTGGCTCAGTTGGTTAAGCAACTGCCTTCAGCTCAGGTCATGATTCTGGAGTCCCGGGATCGAGTCCTGCATTGGGCTCCCTGCTCAGCAGGGGGTCTGCCTCTCCCTCTGACCCTTCCCCTCTTATGCTCTCTGTCTCCCATTCTCTCTCTCAGATAAATAAATAAAAAATCTTTAAAAAAAAAATATGACACTGAAAAGCTACTTAGTTTGGGCATACACATTTTTTTTCTTTTTTTTCCCAAGTAGGCTCCATGTCCAGTGTGGAACCCAACACAGTGCTTGAACTCAGAACCCTGAGATAAGAGTCAGACACGTAATTGACTGAGCCACCCAGGTGCCCCTGGGCAAACACATTTATGATTTAAAGTCCTTATTCATAAAGTGATTAGGTATGGGCATTTCAAGGGGGAACCGTCAAATGTCAACGTATATAGTTTTTCACTCTTTGGGTTTTTTTTACTCTTTGACTGCCAGTGTTCTAGTAGTGTTCTGAACACTGGAAAGGGAAGCTAGGATTCTCATTGTTAACATTTGATCGTCTTGTTTTTTTGTATTTATTTTATATTTTAAGTTTTTAAATTATGTTTTTAATTGAAGTATAATTGACCTTCAGTATTACATTAGTTTCAGGTATGTAACATTAGTGATTTAGCATGTATATACAGTACTCAGTGCTCACCGTGATAAGTATAGTTACCATCTGTCACTGTACAGAGTTATTAAAATATTATTGACTATATTCTGTATGCTGCAATTTATATCCCTGTGACTTATTTATTTTATAACTGGAAGTTTGTACTCTTAATCCCCTTGAACACTTTGATCCCTTTGTGTTTTTTTTTTTTTGTTTTCTTTGTTTTTAACATTTTATTTATTTATTTGACAGAGACACAGCGAGAGAGGGAACGCAAGCAGGGGGAGTAGGAGAGGGAGAAGCAGGCTTCCCACTGAGCAGGGAGCCCAATGCAGGGCTCGATCCCAGGACCCCGGGATCATGACCTGAGCCGAAGGCAGATGCTTAAAGACTGAGCCACCCAGGCACCCCTCCAGTGGTCAAATTAATCTTTTTCCTCTGTGATATCCTGTACTGCATTTAAGTTTAGAAAGTCCTTCTTAAATAGGGCAGATTGAATAATGTGTTAATCTATCTTCCTCCTGAAATCCCTCTAAATGAGAATAAAGGAATAAAAATGATAATAAACCCACAAGAAAAAAAAGTATAGGGGATTGTTTTAATATCACTAAAGAGATGTTAATATTTTAAAATATGAAAAGTAGACAGATGGCTGGTACCTGATTCAGTAAAGCAGAAGAAACTGAAACAGTAGCTTGTTAAGAGAAAAGCCAATGAGAAACAGGCTAATTTGTATTTCAGGCTGAGGAACTGGAAGTACCAGAAAATACCTTTAAAGTCTAGTATCTAAGCTAGCTCAGCTGTTAAGACATTAAGACTCTGAAAGTCAGAGGTACTCAAGTAGGGTTGAAAATAGGATGAGTGGTAAAAGTCCCTTGCTTTTCTGGAAAGGATGAGCCAAAGTGGCTCTGGATTCTCAAGTAGGTGATATATTAAAACAAAGGGATTGGGGCTCCTGGGTGGCTCAGTTGTTAAGTGTCTGACTTCGGCTCAGGTCATGATCCCAGGGTCCTAGGATCGAGCCCCGCATTGGGCTCCCTGCTCAGTGGGAAGCCTGCTTCTCCCTCTCTCATTCCCCCTGCTTGTGTTCCCTCTCTCACTGTCTCTCTATCAAATAAATAAAAATTTTAAAAAAATAAAAAAAATTTTGACCACTGGAAAAAAATGTGACATTTATGCATGACAAAAGTAAGATTATTAAAAGGCATATAGCAGACTGGGATATATGTAACAAATATGACATAGGGTAATATTAATTCCTGGTATATGAAGAATTCAAATATAAATATATAAGAAAATGCTAGCGGCAGCAGCTCTCGTTGCCCATGGGTCCTGTCCCCGTGCTTTAATAAAATCATCTTTTTGCACCAAAGAAAGAAAGAAAGAAAACACTGGCCCCTGAAAGGTAAATGGGCCAAGAATACAAAGAGGCATTCACAAATACACACAAATCCCTAATTTGCAGTATCACTAATAGACAAAAATACATACTAAAACAAATTTTCTTGTCTTATTTGTGGGGGGAGAAGGGACAGAGGGGAGGAGAGAGAGAATCTTAAGCAGGCTCCCCACCCAGCATGGAGCCCGGTGAGGGACTCAGTATCACAACCCTGAGATCATAACCTGAACTGAAATCAAGAGTCAGATGCTTAACTGACTGAGCCACCTAGGTGCCCCAAGTTTTCATTTTTTAACTCAGATATAAATGTGTGTTTGTGTGTATTACAGATGAAAATATGGAAAGAGACATTTTCCTAGACTGCAGATGTCAGGGTAAATTGGAATAGGTGTGAACAAAAATAGCTTCGGGATATGCTTAGCTGTCATTTGACTTCAAAATTCTTCTTACAAAGCAAAATTTCTCCTAAGTAGATATTCCAAACTGTGGACAAAAATATATGTAGAAATGATGGGGCGCCTGGGTGGCTTAGTCAGTTAAGCATCCGACTCTTGGTTATGACTCAGGTCATGATCTCAGGATTGTGGGATCCAGCCCAACTTGGGGGTCCATGCTCAGTGCTGAGTCTGCTTGTGATTCTCTCCCTCTGCCTCTGCCCCTCCCCCCACCCTGCTCACACATGCACCCACTTGTGCACGCTCACACTCTCTCAAAAAATCTTTATATATATATATATATATATATATATGCAGAAATGATACCATCTTACTTATTTTGAATATTACTAGCTAGTTGGAATAACCAACATTTATTGTGCCTTTGCCATGTGCTGCAGGAACTGGGCTAAAAGTATTTTACATACATTAATCCCATTTCATCCTCAAAACAACCTTATGAGATAAATACTATTTTTATCTTTGAAAATACTGAGGCTAGATAGTGAAAGAACTAAGTCTGGAGCCCCAAATCTGATAAAAAATGTTTTTCTTTTAACTGTCATGCTCACTGAATTTTCTGTGACCATATATTGCTTCTTTAAAGATAGGGGGAAATAAGCATTGTTTTCAGTGACTTAATAATCTAAATGTCCAACTATAGTAAAATAGCTAATTTAGCAGACCTTGGTACTTTTATAAGAGTGATATGCAACCATTAAAATCATGTTCTCTGAGGCTGCCGGGTGACTCAGTTGAGCGTCCAACTCTTGATCTCACTCAGGTCTTGATCTCAGGGTCATGAGTTCAAGCCTCACTGTGGAGCCTACTTTAAAAAATAATAAAATAAAACTACATAAATAAAAATCATGTTCTAGAAGAATATTTAATGATATAAGAAAATACTTGTGATTAGACAAAAGAGAAAACCTTAACTATGTTTTTAAATTATTTTTTTGAACTTATAGTGGTTGCAAATATATAAAAATATTTTTAAATCCTTGTTTCTGAGTGATTGGATTACAGACATTTATTCATTTTCTTTATGCTTTTTGTTTTCCAAATTTTGAATGTGTACAATTATTTAAATCAGATTAAATGTTCTAATAGTCATTTCACTTATTAATTTAGTGCTTAGTGATGTGGAAATGCTTATATTTCTGGGAAAAAAGCCAATTGTGAAGTTATACATTTAGTCTGATCTTAGCTAGGCCTTTATTTTGTCTTAGAAAATATATTGGATGGAAATGTGCAGAAATACTAATAGTGATACTATCCCAGGGAGATGTGATTAAGAATGAGCTTTTTCGGGGCACCTGGGTGGCTCAGTTGTTAAGTGTCTGCCTTCAGCTCAGGTCATGATTCCAGGGTCCTGGGATCGAGCCCCACTTCGGGCTCCCTGCTTGGCAGGAGGCCTGCTTCTCCCTCTCCCACTCGCCCTGCTTGTGTTCTGCTCTCGCTATCTCTCTCTGTCAAATAAATAAAATCTTTTAAAAAAAAAAGAGAGAGAATGAGCTTTTTCATTACTTATTTCTGTATGTTCAGAATTTTTTACTACAAGTATGTGTTTTTGTCATCAGAAAAATTTATTATTTTAAAACTTGGAGAAGACGTCTTTACTTTTTTTTCTGTTATTTTAGACATTTGAAGACAGTGATTTATTCCATTTGATTGGTGTTATCTGTGGATTAGCAATTTATAATTTTACTATTGTGGACCTCCATTTTCCTTTGGCTTTGTATAAAAAACTGCTAAAAAAGAAGCCATCCTTGGATGATTTGAAGGAACTAGTACCTGATGTTGGAAGGTTAGTAACAAAAAGTGACAAGGGTTTTAATAGGGAATGGGAAATGTACAGAAAGCTTTCCTTTTAGGAATAATTCTGTTTTGTTCTTGTTGAATTTCTAAAATAAACAAAAGCCCTTCTGATATTGGAGAACTCTTCATGTTACCCAGATCCAGAATTTTCTACTGAAAGACTTATATGTATAAAACCATTTGCTAAATTTTTAGTAATTTAACAATATTTTGCAAATATCAGATAATAAACTTAGGAAGGTAATGTTTCCTGAGAGTAGTTAAATGATTTATTTGGACTTCTGATTACCTTCATTCCTAGCTGGAATATGTAAAGTTTCTTTTTATTTATTACATAAAATGGAATAGAAATTGTATATAAATAAGAACAAATGTTGAAAATGGGTAGATATATGGCCTTTGTATTCAGAAGAAGAGATAAAAACCTTAGAGTGATTTTTTTTTCTTCAGAATTGTTCATTCGCTAGCCACTGTATATCTAGCATTCTGAAACAAATATAAAAGTATAGATTAATAAAAAGATTTTATCAAGAATGAATGAGAAATATATATTTATTCATAACTAAAATAGTCAAAATACCCAATAATGTTTTACCTCAAAGAAACATGCATATTGTTTTGCAGAAGCATGCAACAATTACTGGATTATCCAGAAGATGATGTTGAGGAAACATTTTGTCTTAATTTTACGGTAAGATGGAAAGACAGAATAGCCTGATTATTCATCATCCCTTTTATATAACAGCTGTGCCTTATGGCTTTGGGGTTGTTCTTTTTTTTTATTTTGATGAGTGGAATTCTTAACCCTTTAGCTAACATTTATTGAGCATTAACTATATGCTAGTCACAGTACGTACATTACTTCATTTAATCCTCATAACAGTCCTATGAGATTAGTATTATTATCCTTATTTTACAGATGAAGAAAACTGAAAACAATCATTACATGTCAATAATAATATTTATACCCAGGCCTGTGACTTCAGAGCCTAGTGCTCTATCATTATGCTAAAGATCCTTTATAAATGCAAGAGGACCTCTTTATTCAAGTATTCATTTTTGAGTCTGAAATTACAAGAATGTTTCGAGAAGCAAAGGTTATTGTACATTAGAATATTCAGTAATGAACTTACCACTTAAAAGATTAATTCCTACTCAGACATCCCTTTCTGCTTCACACTAATATTTGTCCTTGCCCATTTATCTTACTTTGGAAATGACGTACCACAGTGAAAATGCAAATATGTTGGAATGTTATTTGGAAAATGAAATTGCAAATCTTGTCAAAGATACAGAATTTTGTTAATTCAGTGAAAGGGATGTTGAATAACTTACCCATCCAAATGCAAAGCCATTGACAAAGGAGGACCTGCCAGAAGTAGACAGTTGACAAAGAAGAGAAAATCAGCAAGGATTATGAGAAGGCACTTCAGAATGGAATGATTTGAATATTATAAATTAATCTCTTGGGAAAATGGTAAAACCTTTGGTTTTCTTTCTTTTTCTTTTCGTTTTAAAAACATTGTGTATTTGTTTGTCCATCCCTCCCCCCCTGCCCCCCGCCAAGAGTCCTCTTTATGATCTTGAGGTCAGATCTGACAGATAACCATATTCTGCTATCCCACAATTTGCCAAAAAATACTATGTGCCCCCATCAAAAAAGTTTATCCATTTTTTTATCATTTTAAGAATTGGCACATAGTACAATTGTAAGAAAATTTGGTAGATTTAAGATGAAATAAATGAACTTATTTTAACACTTTTTTTTTTTTTCTTCAAGAAAAAAGGTCCTCCTTGGGCTTTCTCTATTTACTATGAAATTTTTAGTTCCCCATTTCAACTGAATGGTTGGTTTTCCAATGGTTTAATTCTTCAATTCACTTTCACTTATAGCAGTATCAATTATCTTTGAATCTTTATTGATTATCTCAATGGACTGAAACATTGGGTTCCAAACAATATAATTTCTAACTTATCAATCACCAAGTTTGTGAATGGTTAGTATATTCAAGAACTATGGTAATTTAAACATTCCTTCCCACTGCCATTTCTTTCACAGAAATTTTTAGTGGCTCTTTATTGCTTGCATAGCAATAGATCAATAACGGCCTTCAAAAACATGTGTAATACGACTTTCTAACTTACATTGTATCCCTCCATTCATATCAAGTTTTATCATGTCACACAGTATTCTCTCACATACCTTATCTTTCTGTTTTTTTAGGGCCATACATTTTCAGAACTTGGTATTTACTCTCATATCTATCTTACCCAATCTCTGTGCTCAGTCAGAAATCCTGTCCCGTCTCAGTCTTTTGAGAGCCTACTCATCCTTCTAGGTGCTTTTCAAATGACATTTCTTCCTTGAGGTCTTTCATATTTCCTCCACTTAGAAGTGAGTGTTCTTCTGTGGTCTGATAGCGTTTTGTTCATGTCTCATTATTATAGCATTTATTTTATTATAAGAAGTTGTTTACATAACACATTTCTCCTCTTTAACTAGATAGTAAACTCCACAGCAGGGATTTATTCATCTCTTATCATCCCACTGCCACCACAGTATTTTCTAGATAGCAGGTACTAAAAGAAAATGTTCTAATAGAAGAGAATAATATTCCAAAAAGAGGGACTAGAAAAAGGTACAGATGTGGGATTGGTAATATCAATAGGAAAATTAGCAGACTTACTGTAAGGGAAATAAAAAGTTTAAAAATAATTGACTGTCTTTATAAATCCAATTAATAGCTAGATCCAATTAATACTGGAAAAATCACCTGTGATCAAGAATGCAAACAAGGCAGATATTAGGAATACAGTAGTAGTAGCTGTCAATGTGAGAAGAATGCATAGCTGGTCTGGGCTGCATACATTTTGACACTTAGATTCTGTCACGTGCACAAGGAAAACATCCTTCCTAATATTTTACTCCTGTAGTGATTGTTCTAAAAAAGTTTTACACATAATAAGTACTCAGTTTCCTGTTCTTAACTAACCAAACACTTGGTAATTTGTAATTAACTAGTCACGGTAGGATTTCAAACTACTACAGAGGATGAAAATTTCTAGTTGTGCTTTTATGCAGAATTCACAAATAAGCTTATGGTAGTAACAGAATCAACTTTATTCTTATATTTAATGAGGGAAAGATAGAATATAATAATAGGTTATTAAAATCTAATAAGTTTTGAGTCTGACATTGACTTTTTTTAAAAATTTAAATTAATAGATCACAGTTGAAAACTTTGGTGCAACAGAAGTGAAAGAGCTGGTTCTAAATGGTGCAGACACAGCTGTTAACAAACAAAATCGGTAAGTGAATTATAGCAGCATCAGTGGTAGTAATAAGATTCCGTAGGCATTTTTCTTCTGTATATAGAAACTTGTCACAACCTTAAGTTTTTACTCAGATAAAACTTACTTTTTGAATGGTTAGTAAGGAAGTAACTGCCTTTTGCTTCTGAAATCCCTTTAAGATATTACTAAAGTTTGGGATAAAAAGATCATAAACAAGCAAAACAAAGAGAAGGTAGAGGGGACAACAGCAAACTCATTTTTGGAAGCTAGAAAACAGGGGTAACTAACTTTAGCCAACCAGAGAAAGCTGCAATATAAGATGGACTGGGAGGAGCCATGAATCCTGGCAGCCAGTTTATATTGCAGCACAAAGTCTTGGGCATTGAGAATAAAAAATGTTAGAAAGTGTATGGAGTTCAGGGGAATGCTGGAAACAGAAAGATTGCTGTTATAAAAAGCAGTTAGAAACCCATTTTAATTAGCACAGTAGCCTGGGCAGATGATCAGAAATTTATCTTCTGGGGAGATTGAACTAAAGGGCTTTGGATATCCTGGGGGTGGGGTGGGAGGCTTCGAAGAAGACTTTGGATTTGAGTATAGATAGACACAGCCAGGGGGGTAAGAGGCAGAACTGAAAACAAGTGGATTGAGTCTACAACCACCCCGCCTTGGTACTGTATTTTGGAGGATTCTTTGGATACACTGTCTCACTTTTAAATATGAATGGATAGCCAAAGATTGATAGCCCTTCAAAACAGTTGAAAAGAATGTCAAGGAAAGAGAAACAATGCAGGATGAAGAACAAAACTTCCAAAGAAACTGTAATCAGTATTCATCTATATGGACTAAAAATTATTCACTTAAAAATCAAAAAATTCAATTAAAAATTGAAAAAAAAAATTCACTGAAAGAAATTTGTCAAAGAAGTGGTACCAAAAAACTTTCCAGAATTGAATGACAGGCCTTAAAAGATATGCCTTAAAATTGAAAGCATGGAAAGTGGGGAGGAAAAAAAAAAAGACCTACCAAGGCAAAATAGAATTTCAAAATCCCAGGGGAAAAAAAGGATCCTAAAACCTTCCAGGAAAAAGAAAAAAAAGCATGCTATATACAAAGAATTAAGAATCAGAATAACATCAAATTTCTAAAGATTGACACTGAAGCTAGGAGATCAAAATTCTGGGAAAAGATTATTTTTTAACTTCAAATTCTGTATCAAAACTATCAAGTATGTGAGTGTATATAAAAACATCTTCATGCATCCAGAGTCTCAGAGAAATCTACTTCCAGTGCAGTTTTCTCAGGAAGTTACGGGAAGATGTGTTCTACCAGACAAGGAATTAAACCAAGTAAGAGAAAGACACAGGATCCAGAAAAATAGGATCCAATATAGAAGAGAGGCAAAGAGAATTCATTCTGCAGGAACAGCAGTGTGTAGGTTTAGGAAGAGCACCCAAAGTGGGTGAAATCAAGAGGATGGAATACAAATGATGCTCCCTAGAGTTGAATGAGTCTAAAGGAGATTGACATTTTTGTTGAAGTTAGGGATGAAGTAGCAAATTAGGGAAACAATTGACTGCAGAAGTTCTTTTTAAGAAAAGGCAGGTAACCATAAAATATTCTAGCTTAATTCTGAATACTATTTATAATCATAAAAATGTTAACTTTAGTGAATAGTGAACCAAAATTGTTATAATGGAAGGTTTTGGGGAGACAAAATGAGAATGGGGCAACTAAATAAAAGGTAAACCCTTATCTTCCACAATAGATAATCAGTTCATTAGATTATATTTTAAACTGAAAATTAAGGAATAACAATATAATTAGGTTGTTGAAGTTTGAAGGTAAATATCAGAAGGAATAGCAAAAAGTTAAGAATTTTCCTTCGAATATCTGGAATTTCTAAAGGTGCAAGACAGAACTGCTTCGTTCTCTACTGTGTAGAGCTAGCTTATTGGCTGTTGCCAGGGACTTTATCCAAATGGTTATTATCTTAGTTCCGCTACTTAGAAGCTGTGTAACTGTAGGAATGTGTCCATGCCTCAGTCTCCTTTTCTGTAAAATGGGATGGTAAATTGTACCTGTTTCATGGGGCTATTTTGAGGATTAAATGAGGCAATAATTCTAAGATGCTTAGAATAGTACCTAGCACATGTTACGTGCTCAGTAAATGTTGGCTGTTAGTATTACTATCTGACATTTTAAACTGTACATATGTCTTCCTTTGATAAAAATAAAGCTGTTTTTAAAATAATGTGAAAAAATTTAGGTCTTTCTAACTATCCTTTCTTTTAAAAAAAAATCTTGGTTTTGAAAAACTGATTTAGAAAGGTTTTTTTTCCTGCTTTTAAAGTCTCTAGTTTTTTATCTAGTTTAGAAATAATTTAAAGAATTTTTATCTTTGTATTACCAATCCTAGTTAGATAATGAAAGTGTTGAAGATAAAAATGTTAGCACATAAAATAATTTAGCCTTTTGTGTTTAAGGCACTTAACTAGTACAGATAAATTTCACTTTCCAATTAGATGAATTATAAAATTATGCCATTACAAAATTACCTGCTTCTTTTCATCAGAATCTAATAGCATATGCTACTGATTTTTCCTTAGGCCTGCCCAATTTTACAATGGTCTCCTTTAACCTTTTTTTCCTCTTTGTAAATTCACTTTGGAATTATTTCATAATTTGCTAAGATGATTATCTGTAGATAACTGAATTTGCCAATATTCCCATTTGTAGAATTACCCTTTTTAATTTGGAAGACAGGAATATAAAATATTGAAATCCTCTGGTACCCATTCTCATTATTTGTTTGACTAGATAGCTGCATAAAATATTTGTGGCTAACAGAACAAATTGAATAAAACCGTAGTGCAATTACTGGATTACTGGGTAAAGGGACTTTTTTCTTTTATAGTTTCCTTTTCTATCGTAGTGATAACAGGCAGGAAAAAGCATCAGAAGTGTTTGTGTGTGTATGGGTACATATGTGTATACACACATATTTTTGAAAAGAAAACTGTACTTGTAATATTTAATGATTATCCTAAAAGAGTGCTTAATAAACCTTTCAGGTATTTAATTTTTAAAATAAATTTTGTTGGGACACCTGGCTTGCTAAGTCGATAGAACATGTGACTCTTAATCTTAGGGTCATGAGTTCAAGCCCCACATTAGGCATAGAGCCTACTTAAAAAAAAAATTAAAAAATAAATTTTGTTTTCAGATCCCTTGAAACCCGAGGAAAAACAGACTGTTGTTTGTCTAATAGTCTGAATCCCAAAGCTCTCATTTTTTTATCACCTGATATTTTTAACAGATGACTCTCTTTAGGGATACATGTGGAGTGGTGCATATAAATCTCAATAGTTTGTGAGTATTGAAAAATTATTTTGATAGACATTTGTGTCGTCATTCTTCCCATTAGGAAATGACGTTTCACTTTGGAATAGCCTCATTTACATTGGGCTGTGAATGATAAATTAAGTCTACATGCCTCCTAGATAAGAACTGGATTTTTGTATAGAAAGAATAATAAACTTCTCATTAAAGACTTTGTCCCCTTAGAATCCTAGTCATACTTTCTCAGTTTTAAAGATAAGTAACAAAAAGTACAGGAGCACTCAAACTTTTAATGAGACTACGTATCTATTCTCCATAAAAAAAGATTTTTATATTCTGTGCCATGTGTGCCTTTTCATTTCTAGGCAAGAGTTTGTTGATGCTTATGTGGATTACATATTCAATAAATCAGTGGCTTCCTTGTTTGATGCTTTTCATGCGGGCTTTCATAAGGTCTGTGGAGGAAAGGTCCTTCAACTCTTCCAGCCAAATGAACTACAAGCAATGGTTATTGGAAATACAAATTATGATTGGAAGGAACTGGAAAAGGTAGGGGAAAACAAATCTATGAAATTGTTTTAATGGAAAGGCAAAGGAAAATACGGTTTATTGATGGAAAAATTGCCCTCTCACTTACTGTTTTCCATTTTACACTATTACTGTCCTATTTACAGGAAAACACTGTACCCTTCTTACTCCACAATGAATGAATTTTAGTTGTATATGAGTTAGATGGCATTTTTGTATTTGTGGTAGTGATAGCTTTCGTATGAAAAATTATGTCATTTATGACAGAGGTCAGATAGAAGTCCCAGCTAAAACTGAGTTTTCATTCTGCCCAATCATAGGAAAACCATTATGAAAAGCACTCACATTGCATAAGATCATTGTTTCTTTTTTTCTGATTACTCTCAGTGTTAAATTTTTTAGCAGAGAGTAAATAATATTCATGATCTTCATCACTAGTGCCTTAGCCAATAAAGGGATTTTTAGGAAGAAGATTGGGAATTTTTAAACTATCTTTTCCTTTTCCTTCTTCTCTATACAAAGAATTCTCAGATATTTCTTCAGATAAACATTGAATAAGAAGTGCTAGATTAGGGGCGCCTGGGTGGCTCAGTCATTAAGCGTCTGCCTTCGGCTCAGGTCATGATCCCAGAGCCCTGGGATCAGGCCCCACATCAGGCACCCTACTCCGCGGGAAGCCTGCTTCTCCCTCTACCAGTCCCTCTGCTTGTGTTCCCTCTCTCGCTGTGTCTCTCTCTGTCAAATAAATAAATAAAATCTTAGAAGAAAAAAAAAAAGTGCTAGGTTAGATCAGCTTTGAGAAAGATGTATATAAGTTTGACTTATAAGTTTTTCCATCTTTGTTCTGTACCCCTGAAGCAAACAATACATTATATGTTAATTTAAAAAAATTCAACACACACACAAAAATAAGTTTTTCCATCTTTGTAATCTAGAAAACCTCTGATACAATTTTTGCATAAAGAGTTTGATACAGGGGCGCCTCGGTGGCTCAGTCGGTTAGGCATCTGCCTTCGGCTTGGGTCATGATCCTGGGGTCCTGGGATCGAGCCCCACGTCGAGCTCCCTGCTGAGCAGGGAGTCTGCTTCTCCCACTCTCTCTCCCTCTCGCCCTGCTCCTGTGCTCTCTCTCTCTCCCTTACTCTCTCAAATAAATAAATAAATAAAAGTTTGATACATAACAGCACCTATTAAGTTAGTTAACATTACAAAATACGGTAAGTCTCACAAAGATACAAAGCATTGGGAACTTTGATACACTGCTGGTGGAAATACAGTGGTATGGCCACCTTGGAAACAGTTTGGCATTTTCTTAAAAGTTAAATATTCACTTACTACGTGAGCTAGCAGTTCCACTCTAAGGTATTAAGTTATGTTCACACAAAAATCTGTAAACAAGGGGGTATGGGGCATTATTGCTTTAATGGGTATGGAGTTTTGGTTTAGCCAAAGGAAGAGTTCTGGAGATGAATGGTAGTGGCGGTTGCATAACAGTGTGAATGTACTTAATGCCACCAAACTGTACACTTAAAAAGGGTTAAGATGGTAAACTTTGTTAGAGGTATTTTACCACAGTCTTTCCTAATTGTGTTTTTAAAAATCTGCAAACATGTCAAAAACTGGAAACAACCCAGATGTGCTTCAGTGGGTAAATGGATAAACCAACCTAGGGTATATCCATACAGTAGAATACTACTGAGCAATAAAAAGGGATCCACTCCTGATACGTGCAGTGGCTGGGATGACTCAGAGTCCTTATGGAGCGTGAAGAAGCCAGTCTCAAAGGATTATATATTGTATGATTCCATGTATAGGACATTTTTGAAAAGACAAAACTATGGTCAACTGGGGCTAGGGGTAGAGGGAGTATGTGATGGGAGAGGGTAGCACAAGAGAGTTCTTTGGGGTGATGGAAGTGTTTAGTATCCTGATTGTGGTGGTAGGTACACGAGTCATTACATGTGCTTAAAACTCACAGAACTATATACACACCAGAAAAAGCCAATTTTACTATGTAATAATTTAGGGAATACATTTTTTAATTTAAAAACAATTAGGACTTCTAGTTAAACACACTAGAATATACACATTTATCTCTGCTCCTTTCCAAAATCTCACTAGAATGACAATAAAGGAATAAAAATAGGAATACACAGAGAAAACGTAAAAATACCATAACAAGAGAAAAAAATAGTTTGGAAGACAGAAAATACATGGATGGATGAGTTGATGAGTGACTAGAGCAAAGAAAGTTGAATTCTAAGCCTCCTGAGGAATAGGGTTTTTAAGAGGCAACCCATTTCACACCCTAGAATTTCTAAAGGCTCAGGAATTGGTACATCAGGTTACTGTGGTAGCAGGATGCATGGTTAGGCTAAAAGCAATAGCATTACTTCACAGCTAATTTAAGGAATTGTTAGATTCCTCAGGTTCTCTCTCTTACCCAACAAAAGACAGCTCTAGGGAAAGCCACAGAATCTGGGAAACCAGGAATAACTGAGGAAAGCTGATAGGCAAGCTTAAATCCTCCAGGAAGGAGATTGGAGATTTCTTTTTTTGGTTAAATTGATCTGCTAAAGAGAGGAAAGCTGCACTGTCCTTAAGGAGACCTCAGTGGAAATGGATTCCACCTCCAGTCACCCTAAAATGAAAATGATACAATGGCCTCTCATCACACTTTACATCCTACACAATTTGTCCCTTTTGCCTCCTATCATTCTTCTTCTCACTTAACACTACTTCAGCCTTAATGGCCTCTTTGCTGAGCCAGTCTTGGGGCCTTTCTATTTGCTATTCCCTATGCCTGGAGCTCTTTTCACCTGGTAATTCCAAAAGGGTTCTTGCCCTTACTTCCTTTTATGTCTTTATACCTTCTCAGAGACGTTTACTGGCTAACATCTAAAACTGAGTGTTCACACACAACACACCCACACTCATACCCTGTCTCCCTTCCCTGCTTTATTTTCTCTTTGAATTTGACTTAATATAAATTTTACAATTTTAATTGTTGTCACTGTCTGTTGCTTCTTCCCCCCACTACAATGTAAGCACCATGAAGGCAGGATTTTTGTCTCTTTGTTCACTGCTATATTCCCAGAGCCTAGAAGAGCACTCAGTAAGTACTTAAAACCTCGCTTGAAGATAAAATTGATAGAAATACTCATTTAGTAAGATGGTGGTTTAGTATATTTTAGTGTACTTAGTATACTTTGGTTTCTTCCATTGTATATGTGATTTATTATAATTTCAGTGATTACGATTTGTTGACTTTAAATGCTCTTTCTTTCATCAGGACTGTGTACACATTTCCCCAGAACCATTTAGAGGTTTTTTTTAAAAAAAGGGGAAAAAAAGAAAAAACTTCAGCCATTCTCCTTTCATTTCCCACTAACATGCTCACAGACTATAATTCATACCCATTAATCCGTTAATTGATTGCTAGAATTTCAGCCATTTTCTCCAAACGTGTTTACAAATAAATAGCAACTATTTTGTAGATTTCAAGAGATCAGTCATTGAGATAATCATGGCTACAAATAGAGCCCAAAATTTTAAGAAGCCCATTAGCAAATACTTATTGAGCCCCTATGGATACCTAGTACTACACAAGAGATTAGGGAGACATCAGTAAATAAAATTGAAACATGGTCTTTGCCCTGTAATAAGGAAGATAGACATTAAATAATTTAACTCTGATGAATACAAAGGAAGAGTGTTCAGTGAATAGTATATAAAGAGGAACTTAACCTAGGCTACACAAATCTGGGAAAGCATCTCAGTAGATGGTGGTCTCTACAAGTAAGGACTTTGTTCACTGCAGTTTCTCCAGGGCTCCAAATTTTGACTAAAACTCTATCTGTTGAATGAATCAATGAATGAATTTGGGGACATTTAGTCTGAGTCCTAAAGGATAAATAGAAATTAGCCTGATGAGCAAAGGAAGAAGGAGGATGTGTTTAAGAAGTCTAGGCTGAGAGAACAGTGTGTCCAAAGGCCCTGATGCTGGAAGGTTCTAAGAACTAAAATTTAAGGCCAACTGTGGCTAGATTTTAAAGAACACTTTACAGCGTAAGATTTACTCCCTCTCTCCTTTCTACTCACCTTTTCTTAGTGCTAGTATTTTTTCTAAAGGAGAAGTACGCTAGCTCCATTGCTGCAGATTACCCCAAAATTTAGTGGCTTAAAAGTAACAGTGAACATTTATTTTCCCACTTCCTGTGGGTTAGGATTTCAGGAATGGCTTAAGCTGGGTGGTTTTAACTTAGGGGTCTCTCATGAGATTGCAGTCAAGATACTGATTGGTGCTTTAGTCATCTGAAGACTTGATGAAAATTCCCTTCCAAGACGGTTCACTCACAAGACTGTTGGCTAAAAGCCTACTGTCTCACCATAAGGACCTCTCCATAGGGCTATTTGTCCTCTTGAAATGGCACCTGGCTCTCCCCAGAGTGAATGAATGATCAAAGAGGTTGAAGCCACCGAGTTTATGATTTAGCCTCAGAAATCATAGTGATTACAGAGTCAAGCCTATACACTGTGGGAGGGGCTACACAAGGGCATGAGCAGTAGGAGGCAGGGATCATTAGGGGCCATTAGGGGCCATTGTGGAAATTCACCACCACAGAAAATTTGTCAGATTCAAGACAAAACTAACATCACTTAATATTAATGAAAGATTATGTTGTTTTTAGAATACAGAATACAAAGGGGAATATTGGGCAGAACATCCAACGATAAAAATTTTTTGGGAAGTATTTCATGAATTACCATTGGAAAAGAAAAAACAATTTCTGTGTAAGTATTTCTAACTGGTCCTATGTTTTATGGGAAATGGAATTAACGATTAAACTGTTTTTGTAGGAGATTAATTGATTACTTTGTTGGATAAGGTTTTTTCCTTATTAGTATTATTCCAAGGTACTGTTTTTAATTTTCAGAGTAAATTTTTGATCTGCATCTTTATTTTGAAAGCTACATTCAATTTGCCTCAAATAGAATTGGTTCTTTCAAATGAAAACAAACTCTAACACTGATTACAATCAACTAAGGTTGTGATTCCTTTTAGAATTTCTAAAAAAGGGGACGCCTGGGTGGCTCAGTCATTAAATGTCTGCCTTCGGCTCAGGTCATGATCCCAGGGTCCTGGGATCGAGCCCCGCATCGGGCTCCCTCCTTAGCGGGAAGCCTGCTTCTCCCTCTCCCACTCCCCCTGCTTGTGTTCCCTCTCCTGCTGTGTGTCTCTCTGTCAGGTAAATAAAACTAAAAAAAAAAAAAAATTTTTTTTTCTAAAAAGATTTCTGGAGGATAGCTTTTTTCCTTGTTCAGTCTCCATTTTTTTTCTTTTTTGGCTTCTGCATCAAAACTTTGGGAATAAGTGCCCTCCTTCATACCCCTCACCCATCTGGCGCATCCCCCACCCACCTCTCTTCCAACCCTCACTTTGTTCTCTTATCATTTAGACTCACTTATGGCTTGTTTCCCTCTCTCCTTTCTTTTCTCCCTTCCCATATGTTCATCTGTTTTCTTTCTTAAATTCCATATATGTGTGGGATCATACAGTATTTGTCTTTCTCTGACTTATTTCGATTAGCATAATACACTTCACCTCCATCCACGTCTTTGCAAATGGCAAGATTTCATTCTTTTGATGGCTGAGTAATATTCCATTGTATATAGAGACCACATCTTCTTTATCCATTCGTCAGGAAATGACGCTCCCTTTGATATTCCTGCTATTGCCAAGAATATTTCTGTCAATCTCTTTTTGACAGTTGAAATAAAAATCTTGGCTAAATTATTTTGTATAGTGTAAGGATGACAAGTCTTAGGTGATTTGAGTTTTAGCTGTCCATTATACATTTTATTCAAAAATGTTAGAAACAAAACAGATTGAAAAAGGAATCATAATCAAAACTGCATTTTGTATTTGAGCTGCAGACTAAATGGCTATTCCCAAAAGAATGGCTCTCAAATGTTTTGTCAGGGACAAGAGTCATTTATTCATCAAACATTTATTAAGCATCTCCTGTGTGCTAACATTAAGATTACACTTTTAAAGAAAAAAATATTGTACGGATATATAGTTAGTATGTCTCCAAAATCAGGCTTCCATAAATCTGGAGATAGGCTTCATTAGAGTAAATGTAAATTGCCATGGTGGCTGTACTAAATAGGTACTCTATATTGTTTTGATAAAAGTGGTTGGCTGAATGATTTTTTTTTCTTGGTAGTATTTTTGACAGGTAGTGATCGCATTCCTATTCTTGGTATGAAGAGTCTAAAACTAGTCATCCAGTCAACAGGAGGTGGCGAAGAATATCTCCCAGTTTCCCATACCTGTTTTAATCTTCTGGATCTTCCAAAATACAAAGATAAAGAAACTCTACGCTCTAAACTGATTCAAGCAATTGATCATAATGAAGGCTTCAGTTTAATATAACTTTGGAAATAATAACTAATCAGTTTATTGCAAAAGCATTAAACTATTTGTGTTTTTCTTGTGGTGATGAATTCAGCAAGGTGACAGAGGTACTATTATAATTCTTACTTGCAAAATGTTTAATGCTATGAGTATTCATGAAAGCCAAAAAATACTAATGGAAAGTGAACAAACTGTGTTAATATTAAACTTACTGTACAGAACCATGGATTTTTTTTTTTTGCCATCTTCCAATAAACATACAAGTATTGTGAATACATTAAAGTTTTACTAACATGAATTTTAAGAGTTTGCATATTTCACAAATAATCTGGTGTGTGAGTGCATGGAAATGTTGCTTAATTTTCAATCACTGAGTGAAAAACCTTTATCTTTGGCCTGCAATAGTCATTCGATTATTTTTTCATTTTGTAAATAATGTTAAGTTTTGTAATAAAATAGTTATGTTCTGATACCAGTACAGTTTCTATGGTTGTAATTGAACTGAGCTAAAAGGATTAACAGTTATGATTAAATCTTATTCTGAGAATCTGTAAAAGCAAAAAATTAGCATGATGAAACATAACCTTTGCTTTTTTACTAGAATAAATATCCTTGTGCAAATCTAAATTACAGATAGGAGTTAAATAACTTGTAGTTCTTTCCTTTTGTGAACCTGGAGATGCTACTGATAAATGGGAGGTTATCAGTAAAGCTTAATATTTGGTACCAGAAGAACTTTGTCCTACAACTGCCAGCAATAGAAACTGGCTACTTTGAGAACCAGCCACTGGCTTATAGCTTCCAAAACTACTGATGCTGCAGGTTGGTGTTTAGTCAGAATTTTCAATGCTTTGGAACTATTTCCTTGAATTTTTAGAAACAAATCTTAACACAATTTTTATGGTGCTGATGCTTAGTTATCTCCTGTGGTTAACTGTGAGTTGATGCAACCCATGTGACTTTCTGCTATAATGCAAATATTTATTTTTTAAATTTATTTTTTAAGCCGTGAAAATTGTTTAAGTAATAAAGATTTATTGGTTTAATACTTAGCCTTTCAGTGGTTCTCATGTAAGATTCAGAATTCCTCAATGTCTCAGGAAAGGTCTTTAAATTTTGGATTGAGTATTACCATTGCCATACAAACTGTCTGTTTTACAGAGATCTCCAGTTTTCTTAGCTATAATTCCAAAATCCAGAACAACTCTGAAAAAAATTTGTGTATCTCATTTTGCAGCAAAACTTGAATTGTTGAGGCTATTATTTATGGTATTAAATGAGACTATTTGTACATTTTTTTTTGTACATTTTACTGTGGTGATATTAATAGGTTTGATTTATTTAGTGTGTTTGATCTTAGATGCTGCCTCAGACCCCTGTGGGGTGCTTTAAAAAATTCGTTAACATTCGTAATTCCAAAATGCAAATGAGCCCAGGTATTTTGGAGACGGGATTGTGGACCTATACTTTCCAGTTTAACTTAAGAACTTCCACTGGTAAGCCATAGGTGTCTTTTTATAGAGAGGGAAGCCCTTAAACATAAGTATTCTCACATACAATAATTGAGCTCAAATTAGCACTCTCTCTCTGAAAATTCATTTTGTACTGTTTCCCTGTGTATCCATTTATTTCTTGAGGGTAGTGATTGTTCACATTGAAAACACATGTGTATGTGTAAGATGATTTTTTTTTCTTTAGTAACCTCTATGCTAGGTACTGATCTGTGAAATAGCAGCCACTTTGGATTAATACAGATGGATTTCATTGAACAAATATTTTAACAAGGAACTGGCACATCTTATCTAGGAGCACAACAGTACAAGGCTTAATTTGGGTAAGTCTTATTATACTCTTCTCCCTCTGTTGCTGCAAGACATACAGTAAGTAGCATTAACAGCAGGGAGATTAATGGTAGAAAATTAAAATACCATTGAAGATTTTTCAAATTGCTGTTTGCTTTTTTAAAAATAGCATGAGGGGCACCTGGGTGGCTCAGTCAGTTAAGCATCCAACTCTTGATCTCAGCTCAGGTCTTGTTCTCAGGGTCGTGAGTTTGAGCTCTGCATTGGGCTCCACACTGGGTATGGAGCCTGTTCAAAAAAAGAAAATAGCGGGGCGCCTGGGTGGCTCAGTCGTTAAGCGTCTGCCTTCGGCCCAGCATCCTGGGATCGAGCCCTGCATCGGGCTCCCTGCTCCGCGGGAAGCCTGCTTCTCCGTCTCCCACTCCTGCTTGTGTTCCTGCTCGCTCTGTCAAATAAATAAAATCTTTTAAAAAAAAAAATAGCAAGAAAAATATCTTGAGCTTTGTAAATTAGTGTAGAAAATAAGCAAATACTGAGTTCACTAAATTATAAAGACTGTGATTATGGAGTGGACTAAACTTGAAAATATTTGGCTTCCAATAAAGATCTACTAGTAAGAGCAATTATGTTTGTAGCTCCTGTCTCAAGTGGTAGAACCAAGACGCATTGCATGCAACAAAACCAGAATGCACTTTTTTAAAACTGGAGACTTGCAATAAAGTCCTAGCCTTTCTTACATTTTGTTTTTATGGCATTTAGTTCAACCAAAAGTCCTCAAAGTGTAATAGGGCGGTCTTCCCCTGAAGGAGTGTATGGCAAGCTGAGAGCAAGGGCAGATGTTCTGTTCTCAGCCACTTTCCTGCTCCCTAGCTCTTTTGCACTTTGGCCATCCATATTCCTTATGGTAGTTTCCTTATTCATCCTATTTCAATAGCTCCTCTTTTTTTTTTTTAAGATTTTAATTTGACAGCACAAGCAGGGGGAGCTGCAGAGGGAGGGGGAGCTGCAGAGGGAGAGGGAGAAGCAGACTCCCCACTGAGCAGGGAGCTTGACTCAATCCCAGGACCCTGAGATCATGACCTGAGGCCGAAGGCAGCCGCTTAACTAACTGAGCCACCCAGGCACCCCGATACCCCCTATTCTTGCCAGTGTTTGCTAATTGGTGAACTACTCCTAGAGATAAATTGAGAAAAGTTTGTTTCATGGAAGTCTACCTTCCCTATGAGGCCAGCCCCTTGGAATGGAGTGTCACACGCAGAAGGGAACACCCCTATTTTTTTCCGTTCTCAATCCTTGCTATACTTTTCAATCACCTGGAGGTACTTTTAATACTATGCACAGGCCTCCTTAGACCAATTAAATGTTCTCTAAGGAGTGATGCCCAGGTTATATATTTTTTTAAAGAATTTGAGGGCGACTGGGTGGCTCAGTTGGTTAAGCGACTGCCTTCGGCTCAGGTCATGATCCTGGAGTCCCTGGATCGAGTCCCACATCGGGCTCCCTGCTCGGCGGGGAGTCTGCTTCTCCCTCTGACCCTCCCCTGTCTCATGTGCTCTCTCTCAAATAAATAAAATCTTTAAAAAAAAAAAAAAAGAATTTATTTGACAGAGACACAGCGAGAGAGGGAACACAAGCAGGGGGAATGGGAGAGGGGGAAGGCTTCCCGTGGAGCAGGGAGCCAGATGTGGGGCTCGATCCGAGGACCCTGTGATCATGACCTGAGCCAAAGGCAGACGCTTAACGACTGAGCCACCCAGGCGCCCCAGGTTATTCTTTTTTAAAAGTTTCCCAGGCAATTTAATAGTCACAGTTGAGAGGCACTCAAAGTGGGGAGGAGAGGTCCTTAGACCACTTCTCCTTATTTCTGGTAACATCCTAGCTTAAGGCTTTAGATTTGTTCATTTCTGAGGAGAGGTTATGGTCTGCATACACACACTGCCCCTCTAGGTTACAAGTCTAGGAGTTGAGACTTCTTTGAAATAAAACTTACCAAATAATGCTTCATAGGTGGATGATGTAAACCACCGATTGAAAGCACACCATTTTCTATACCACGACGAGCAGTGCTAAACCGTCATGTTATCATTAATTAGGGTATTACGACCAGTGAAATATATACTGCATTAACCAAGGAGACTTGGAATAGTACTAACACAAGGCTTAAAAATTAGCTGTTGTCAAAACATGTACTTAACTACTTAAACTGACCAAACACCACCTTTTAAGGTATGAACTACCTTCCCATTTTGTGCATATAGTGAATGAAGTCGCTATTTTTATTTTTTATACCTGAGGATGAGATTTTTACAGGTAATTTTTTTAAGATTTTATCTGACAGACACAGCAAGAGAGGGAACACAAGCAGGGGGAGTGGGAGAGGGAGAAGCAGGCTTCCCACGGAGCAGGGAGCCCGATGCGGGGCTCGATCCCAGGACCCTGGGATCACGACCAGAGTCGAAGGCAGACGCTTAAAGACTGAGCCACCCAGGCAGCCCCTACAAGTAATTTTTCTAGTGAAAACAGGACATACCAGGGCAGAGTACTAGTTTAAAATTCACTTCAAAAGTTTGCTGGTGAGGAAGGCAAGAGTCCTGAGAGTAGGAAACTGCCAGTCAAGGCTTTATTCATCACAGAACACTTTCTAAGGGGCATGCTCCTGGCTTCTTGAACGGTACTTTGTCACTCAAGAACTCGAATGGACTAAGGTTTGCAGGTCAGCCTTGAAAAGTTTATACCAAATGTGGTCTGCAGTCATTGTTTGTCCACACCTTCCTGTGTTAAGACTCGTGTTACCATCCGTGAGGCACTATGCTTTTATAGCATATACACTCTTGAGTTCACTGTATTTCCACTATTCTCTCGTCTTCCTAATACCAAAGTCCTGAACCTATGTCCGGGCTTCTGTATGTCAAGTTCTTAGGCCCTGTCTTGCCTCTCCCCCACTTTTCACCTACAAAGGTTCCTGGGCCTATAACTGAAATACTAGTTTTGAAACTTGGTGAAGCGCCAGCTGCTACAACCAGCAGTACCAGTGTTTGCTGCTGCTTCTGTGAGATTTTATACCTTGAACAATGTAATTTAACAGAAAAAAGTCAAATGACAATTTTAATAGACTTTAAAACAGTGTACAAGTATAAAACACTGGTTTTGTATTTCAAAAGTTGGAGGAAGATATCCAGTCATTAAACAGTCTACAAAACATATGCCAGTAGATTACATAAAAGACTATGTACAATATAAAAAGCTGAAAACAGTCTTCACTGTAAAAATAATTTAAAACAAATTTTTCAATTTAAAATATCATCTATAGCACAAACACACATCATGCAAATGGAAAACTAAATACACTGCATTCTTTAGTGTAGCCAAATAAATTCAGATTGAAACATCTTTTAGGGAAGTGGCCATTCAATAAAACTTTTCTCTCTGGCAGTAATGGTCCTAGCTGGGTATTTTATGCTTAAAGAACAGCTATATTTCAAACCCTTTTTAAAAATTGTAATAAATACTAAAGCAACATAGGAATACTTTATAATTTGGGAGTAATGTGGGGTAAAGGTCTGGTAAATAAATTGCTCTGTGCAATTTTATAAAGTATGAACTTTTTTTTTGAAAGGCTAAGAAGCTTCTGCAGCTGAAAAAGTTTGATCTCTAGTTTTAAGGCAGGCTAAGCTTTTAAATAAAGATGTTATAGGAACTAATTTCATTCATTAACTATTCTGCTACTGCACGTTACATCATGTTCATCTCCATAATACGAGGCTAGCAGTTTGGTGTCTATTACACCAAATCCTCCCAACAGGAGACATGTACTTACTGAGTTATAATTAACATCTTAGTACTTTGGAACCGTAATCAGGGGCCTGTTGCTCTCCTCATTAATGGAAAAGAAAAGCAGCGGTCCAAAATATTACACTCTCCCCAGATGAAGTACCATTATATAGGTTCATAAAGGCTTTGCATATTCACATCTTGGCAGTTTAATACTTGTGGGAAAGAATTGATGCAAGCTCTACCACAGTGATAGGTATTTAAACAACAAGGGCAAATATTCTTAGAAACTAAGGGTACCCAGACAGGCACTACTGTTTCTAAAGCAATTGAAACATGTCCAAAGCATTTATTTTTTTCAGGTTAGTTTTATAAAGGAGCCAATATAGACATTACTACATGTCCACAGGAAGTACAAAAGCCATCTTCATTTCACCAATACAAGATTCCTGAAACTCTTAGCACCAAGTCTTACTTTAAAAAGCAAAGACAACTGAGTGCTCTCCCACATATTGTTGACTTCCTTCTACACACTGCATGCCATGTGATTTTTAAAAAGTTAGCTGCCACAAGTTTTGGAAAATGCCAGTGTTTAAAAATAGGTAATTGTGCTAATAAAGAATCAAAAGTTTTAGCAGAACAGACATTTAAGGAGTTCAAACCATTCAATGTTACAAAGAAAAGTGTGAAAATACCATTCTTTGGTCTAGATAAGCTGTTCCCTTTACATTAATTTAACATTCCAATGGCTTTTAAAAACTTTAAAATGTTGAAACGCACTAGGCAAGAACAAAATTATATATACATATGGATGTATCATACAAATGAACCTTTAAAAGAAAAGTTCTGACCAATAGGTGATTAAAGATACTTAGTACCCTTCTTTTAAAAAAAGTTAGTGTTGAGTGTACAAGTACAGAAATAAGAAGTTAAAAATTACCCATGGAAAAAAAATCTATTTTACCAGTCTATAAATATTACACCTTTCTGGTTTCCTTGCTCTGTTGAATTCACAAGTAAACATTCATTTTCACATGCTAAAGTTCCTAATGCTGGTGGAACAATTCCTGTACCTGGACAATTATTACATTATGATTTGTTTGATGGATAGTTAATGTCTGTTCCTTCCTGTTTCATGCATATAGCTTCACTGACTGCCTCTTGATCACCTCCACCAATTCCAAATCCAGTTCCTCCAGCTCTCTCATTAACATCAGCTTCATCTTCCAAACCATTGTAAAATTCTTCAATCTCACTTTCATCCTCCAAGTGTTCTTCTAAACTTGGACTCTGGCATGTTCCACTATCACTGTTACTGCCACAAGAACTAGAGGATAAGACGTCATCTTCAGAGTCCGAATATACCTCAGCGCCATGGAAAATATAACGATTTGGTGGTAAAAACAGATATTGGTTACCTGAAATACAGTAATAAAAGAGAAATAAGTTATTCCCAGTTTTCTAAGACTCATTTGGTCTAATTACAGGTTCCAGCTCTGCCTTTTACCTGCATATCATCACTAGAGGCTTTTACTATAGTGTTCTTCAAAAACAAAGTGCTCACTCCTAGCTGCAAGTCTTAGTTCTGCCACCAACCAGCTTTGCTATTTGGGCAGTTAATCTCTATGCCTCAATTTCCTCATCCAGAAAATTAAATAATTTTCACAACTCTATCAACTAAGTATGAATAAATGTAGAGAACCATGTTCAATAAAGGTTATTTAACCAACTCCTTTGAACAGAACTCATGACATGAAATATCCAGGCCTGCCTACATTGCTCAATTCATGTTCACTGAATAGAAATTCATTAAAGCACATACTATGCCTTCAAAGCACCATCATTATTTTCAAATAGTTTTAATTCCATAATGGCTTGACCACCTATTCAAAAGTGGTTTGCAGGCAATAGCATCACCTGAGAGTTTATTAGAAGTTCAGATTCTCAGGCCCCACCTAGTGAATCTGAATCTATTTTTACAGAAGTCCTACACAAAGTATGAGAAACACTGATCTAGCACTGGACGTTAACCTTTCTTCAATCCCCTCCCAAATTTGCATTCATAGTTTAAGATGTGACCCATATGATGGTAAGGACAATTCCCTCTCTCCCCTAAGCTATGGGTCCCAGGTTTCTGGTGGGAACTTTAAAAGATGAAATAAATTTTCTACCCTTGAATTCATAAGAACAAGTAACTTCTAACTTAAGCCTGTTTCTACACATAATAAATGTTGTATTTATTGCACCACATCCCAGACTGGTTCACAAAAGCCTGGCTACTAACATAGTTGATCTGAAGTGACACACCATCTGCCAAGCATATCTAGGTTTCTCTTCAAAATGGCTTTCAAACTTTATACCCCATCATGACCAAAGTTCTCACTTTGAAACAACCTAATATGTGCACAACAATTCTGATCTGAACCCACAACATTGATTTCACATTCCATGAACAGATCACAAATTGCTATGTGAAAACCATTTATTTCCTTCTATTTTGGAAGAATTATTCTTCAGTTTTCTAAGCTACTAGTGTTATATTTCCATGATTGGAAGAGGGAGTGCCTCTATCCTAGCTACTAACAGAAAAGTCCATCTGCTACTTCTCAGTATCTTTTGTAAGAGGTCCCAGCACATGGCTGTTGTGCATTTTACTATTGTTTTGGTCCATGCTTCTAAAAACTGCTTCATTCTGTCTTAGCCCCCCTGATAAACAGAATAATCTATTACTTCTCAGCCCAAGAATCCTGTACCTATTTTGTTTTTGCCTCCTCTTGGGAACCATCAAGACAGACTTAAAAGTTTGCCTCATGTATGCTCCCACATTCTCTTTTTCAACCTTGATCTCACCAACAGAAATCACGGTAAACAAAAATAAGACTAGTGTGGTAATTTGTTTTTAACAGCTGCAATTTTACACTCTACATCACAGTTATCTTTTTAAATTCTCACAATGCTGAAGTATATGCTATTTGATTCCCATTTTTCAGATTAGGAAACAGATTAAATAACTTTGCTCAAAGTAGATCTGAGACAACTCAGGTGTAATTCCAAAGCCTGCCCCTTTAAGGCCTAAACTGGTAGAGAAAAATCTAAAGACTGCTCCAGGTTTAATTTTTTGTTTCCTGGGGCCAGCAAAGAGTTTTCTGTTTGACCCATCTGTCAAAAAGATACTCAAAAGAAATCTCCAGTGTTAAAAGTCTTCCAGTACATAGGCAGACTGTATATAGTAAATAGCAGTATTTACCTAACTATAAACAGTTTTTAAGTAGACTCCATGCCCAATTTAGGGCTTGAACTTACAACCCTGAGATCAAGAGTCACATGCTCTACCAACAGAGTCAGGTGTCATTAAATGGCAATTTTTCTTCTAGCTCTTGCCACATTTGCAAACATAAGCATTCTTCTATGCTTTTCCTAGTTTCTCCTGGGAAGTTGTCCCCTCTTTTAACTCCCTATTTACTGTTCAGACCAAAGTCAGAAGTTAGGTTTTTGAGCTTTTGCACAGCTAAGGAAACAGTCAACAAAACCAAAAGAAAACCAACAGAATGGGAGAAGATATTTGCAAATGACATATCAGATAAAGGGCTGGTATCCAAAATCTATAAAGAACTTATCAAACTCAACACCCAAAGAATAATCCAATCAAGGAATGGGCACAAGACATGAATAGACATTTCTGCAAAGACGACATCCAAATGGCCAACAGACACATGAAAAAGTGCTCAACATCGCTCGGCATCAGGGAAATCCAAATCAAAACCTCAATGAGATACCACCTCACACCAGTCAGAATGGCTAAAATTAACAAGTCAGGAAACGACAGATGTTGGCGAGGATGTGGAGAAACGGGAACGCTCCTACACTGTTGGTGGGAATGCAAGCTGGTGCAACCACTCTGGAAAACAGTATGGAGGTTCCTCAAAAAGTTGAAAATAGAGCTACCCTACGACCCAGCAACTGCACTATTTACCCCAAAGATACAAATGTAGTGATCCGAAGGGGCACCTGCACCCCAATGGTTATAGCAGCAATGTCCACAATAGCCAAACTATGGAAAGAGCCTAGATGTCCATCAACAGATGAATGGATAAAGATGTGGTGTATACACACACACACAAACGGAAATATTATGCAGCCATCAAAAAAATGAAATCTTGCCATTTGCAAGGATGTGGATGGAACTAGAGGGTATTATGCTAAGCAAAATAAGTCAATCAGAGAAAGACAAGTATCATATGATCTCACTGATATGAGGAATCTGAGAAACAAGACAGATGAAACAAGATGAAATCAGGGAGACAAACCATAAGAGACTCTTTAATCTCAGGAAACAAACTGAGGGTTGCTGGAGTGGAGGGGGGTGGGAAGGATGGGGTGGCTGGGTGATGGACATTGGGGGAGGGTATGTGCTATGGTGAGCACTGTGAATTGTGTAAGACTGTTGAATCACAGACCTGTACCCCTGAAACAAATAATACATTGTTAATTTTTAAAAAATTAAAAGAAAAAGTTGGGTTTTTGGAAAGCCTTCTATAACCTAATCCCCTCCAAGTAGCATCTACATTTCTTAATATCACCTATTTTATTTATTCAGCTATTTTTATAATTATACACAAACATCAAAAGATTGATCACTGTATATCCAGAACTTACTACACAGTGTGCCTGGTATGGAAAAGGTACAAAGGCTTATTCAAATGAACTGAAATTCATTTATGGTAAAGGATTAGAAGTAGTATATTGTAAATGGAATGGGACTTAATGTTTTAAATTGTACAAGATTGTTACATCTAAGTTAGAATATTTTTGTTTTTACTTTTATTTCATTAGGATTTTTCACCCTACTACTTGTTAAGAGTTCTTACGTGTCAAAACAGGATAGATGTGTTGCATTTCTATGCACCAATAATGAAGTAGCAGAAAGGGAAATTAAGCAATCCTATTTACAACTGCATCAAAAACTGAGAGACCTAGAAATAAGTTTAACCAAGGAGGTGAAACACCTATACTCTGAGAACTGTAAGACATTGATGAAAAGAAACTGAAGAAAACAAATTTAAAGACCTACTATGTTCATGGATTGGAATTATTATTATTAAAACGTCCACATTATTCCAAACAATCTATAGATTCAATGCAATCCCTATCAAAATACCAATAGCATTTTCCACAGAACTGGAATAGTACTAAAATGTTTATGGAACCACAAAGACCCCGAACAGCCAAAGCAATCTTGACAAAGAACAAAACTGGAGGGATCATGCTCCCGGATTTCAAACTATACTATGAAGCTACAGTAATCAAAACAGTATGGTATTAGCACAAAAATAAGACACAAATCAATGGAACAGAATACAGAGCTCAGAAATAAAACCAGACTTATATGGTCAATTAATCTCTGACAAAGAAGGCAAGAATATGCAATGGGGAAAAGACAGTCTATTCAATCAATGGTGTTAGGAACACTAGACAGCTACACACAGAATGAAACTCAAACACTTTCCCACACCACATACAAAAATAAACACAAAATGGATTAAAGACCTAAAAGTAAACAATGGGACTATATCAAACTAAAATTTTACACATGAAGGAAACCAACAGAATAAAAAGACAACCTACTGACTGGGAGAAGATACTCAGCAAATGTTTCCGATAAAGGGTTAACATCCAGATTATACAAAAAACTACAGCTCAATAGCAAAAACACCCAACCCGATTAAGAAATGGGCAGAGGCGCCGAATAGGGGCACCTGGCTGGCTCAGTCCGTGGAGATTGTGACTCTTAATCCCGGGGTTATTAGTTTGAGCCCCACATTGGGTGAAGGGATTACTTAAAAATAAAATTTTTTAAAAAATGGGTAGAGGCCCCAAATAGACATATTCCCATAGACAATATACAGATGGCCAACAGACACATGAAGATGCCAAACATCATTAACCATCAGGGAAATACAAACAAACCTTAATGAGATCACCTAACACCTGTCAAAATGGCTATTATCAAAAAGACAAGAAGTAACTGTTGGCACAAATATGAAGAAAAAGGAACCCTCATAAACTGCTGGTGGGAATGTAAACTGGTGCAGCCACTATGGAAAACAGTACAGAGGATCCTTAAGTTAGAAACAGACAACTAGAAATGAAAATAAATCCAGGGGAGCCTGGGTGGCTCAGTCACTGAGCATCTGCCTGCGGCTCAGGTCAAGATCCCAGAGTTCTGGGACAGAGCCCCACATCAGGCTCCCTGCTCTATGGGAAGCCTGCTTCTCCCTCTCCCACTCCCCCTGCTTGTGTTCCCTCTCTCGCTGTGTCTGTCAAATAAATAAAATCTTTAAAAAAATAAAAATAAAAATAAATAAATCCAGCAATTCTACTTCTGGGTATTTTCCTTTAGGAAAGCAAAAAACACTAATTTGAAAAGATAGATGTACTGCTATGTTCACTGCAGTATTTATTTACAATAGTCAAGATATGGAAGCAACCTAAATATCCATCGAGATAAATGGATAAAAAAGATGTGCTGTATACAAAGAATGGAATATTACTCAGCCATAAAAAAGAATAAAATCTTGCCATTTGAGACACAGATGGACCTGGAGGATGTTATGCAAAGTTAAATAAGTCAAAGACAAATACCATATGGTTTCACTTATATGTGGAATCTAAAAAAACAAAAGACTCATAAAAACAGAACTGGTGGTTGCCAGAGAAGGGAGGGTGGAGTGTTGTAGTAACTTTGTATGGTGACAGTACTACACTTACCATGGTAATCATTTCCTAAGGTATATAATCACTATGTGGTACACCTGAAACTGATATTATGTGTCAACTATATTTCAATTAGAACAAAAAACTGGGTAGAAGCTATTCCTAATATTCTGTTGAGAAGGATCAGAGATGTTTTCTAGATCTGAGACAACACAGCATAGTGGTTAAGAGGATAGGCTCTGAGGATTGACCTGGAATCCAATTTGGCTCTTCCATGTCCTAATTGTTACCTTGCACAGTCCTTAACCTCTATGGGTCTCAGTTTCCCCACCAACAGCAGAGAAGCAGTAACAGTTCCTACTTCATGAGATTAAAATCAAATAATGTATATAAATAAAGCAGCTGCCCTATGGTAACCACTCAAATCTCAGTCATCAGTTCTATCAGCTAAAGCTCACCAGACAATGGCAGAGCACAGTTTATTTTCCAATTTTCTTCTCAATTCAATGCTTACCTTCTCATTCCCTGGAACACAAGGTACAGAGAACATTTTAATTTCTTCCCCTACTGTAAGATACCACTGGTTTAACCTTTTTCTAGCCTAAATTCTCAACTTCAGTTTCTCTAAACACAACTGTTACATTTAGCTGCATAAAGCTACCCTCTATCAACTAACCTGTCAAAATTGCTTATTTCTTACAAATATTGTTAAAATAATTATACCTTCAAAACGGAAAAATAAGGATACCTCCAACAGCATTCCCTTACCATCAAGCCGTTTGCTAATCTGCTCCTTTGCAAGTCTAGGTGGCCAGCACTTCCTCACCGTGTCAGCAACTGAAGTTCTTTCATTTTTTTCCCCAGTGTTAGAGCCAACGTTCTTCAAATCTGGACTTTCCAACTGTTCAGTAACACTTTCAATGTTCCTAGTAGAATTCTGTCCTTCCTGTGATTTTTCTTCCATACAATCTTTTGATTCGGACACACCAGGATCATCAACATTATTACTCCTAGTTGCTTGGTCTAAAAGTGTAACAATCGCTGAAGAATCTGGTGGTGAAGTTCTTTCTGGTGAACTTGAGTCTTCTGAAATATTAAGAGGCGTGGGTGGCAAATCTGACAAATGAGCCAACTCTTTTTGTGTTCGTGGAGGTTTTTCAGTAATTTCTGAAAGCTTTACAGGGTTGCAGCAAAGTTTGGCATATTCACCACCTAACCTATGACATAATTCATTTATTATGACATCACAGTCTCCAAGAAGCTCTACATCAAAATGCAGATGAGGCAAAGGTTCTCTATTTATTAATATCTGAGGCACTTCATGGGGTATGGAACCTAAAAAGAAGATGAAAAATACGTAAGGAAAAGGTAAGGGAGCTAATAAAACCACAACAAATACACTATGCCAAAATTTAACATGCTCCCAATACCAAAAAAGAAACCCACCGCTACTACTTAACCAAGCCATCACATTTCATCAAGCTATCAAATAAACAGATGAGCAGTTAAGCATCTTTATACAATTTCAGGTCCTGCTTCCCATCACCTGATTACCTCTTGAGCAGTCTTCTCAGGCTTTTCTACTCTGTACCTCAATTTTCTTGTCTGTTTAATGGGGTAACAGTACTTTTTGACAAGGTTGTAGTCAGAATACGTCAAGTGCATAGAAGAGCTCTTGGCACACAGTGATAGTTATTCTATCAAAATAGCTCCTGAGAGTGTGGGGAAATTCATACAAGTCCATTTTCCACCATTATATGCCTGTGTTTTACAGGTTTTAAAAATTATCTTTGCGGGGTGCCTGGGTGGCTCAGTTGGTTAAGCAACTGCCTTTGGCTCAGGTCATGGTCCTGGAGTCCCAGGATCGAGTCCCGCATCAGGCTCCCTGCTCTGCAGGGAGTCTGCTCCTCCCTCTGACCCTCCCCCCTCTCATGTGCTCTCTCTCATTCTCTCTCAAATAAATAAATAAAATCTTAAAAAAAAAAAATTATCTTTGCGTATCAGCAACACAGTATTATATACAGAGCCCCACAGAAAGCTTTTAAGAATTTCTCTGCTTACCTTTAAAGAGAAAAAAATAACTCAAAAATAAAGGAACTTATTCATTAAATTTTATCCTATATTCTACTGTCAAAGAATTTCACAGCTATTTTGGGAAGACTAAAACTCATAAAGCCACCACATGTAGGTAGGAAAAAGATGCACAATCGTAGAGCTGAACTCCTGTTTCTTCCAACTGTTTGCTCTGGCTTGCCTATATGATTGCTGATGTAGAGTTCTAATTTAATCCTCTGATTAAAGAGTTTGATTTTCTTGGGGCGGCCGGGTTGCTCAGTCAGTTAAACATCCCTCTTGGTTTCAGCTCAGGTCATGATCTCAGGGTCCTGAGATCAGCCCACGTCCAGCTCTGCATTCAGCACGGAGTCCACTTGGGATTCTTTTCCTCGTCCTTCTTTCTCCCCCCCCCCCCCCCGCTCCTCCCCCTGAATGCATGCGCTCTAAAATAAATAACTAAAATCCTTAAAAAAAAGTTTGGGGGCACCTGGGTGGCTCAGTCAGTTAAGCATCTGCCTTTGGCTCAGGTCATGATTCCAGGGTCCTGGGACTGAGCCCCGTGTCAGGCTCCTGAGCAGGGAGTCGGCTTCTCCCTCTGCCTCTCCCCGTAGCTTGTACTTACTCACTCTCAAATTTTTTTTAAATCTTAAAAAAAACACCTTTCTCCCTCACCTTTTAGAGCACACCTGATGCTACTGAATTAGTCCCTCTATCTTCCTGCCTTGCTTCCTCACTAGAGGGAGAAAACAGATAATATGAGAGCACATGTTAAATATTCCTGAGAGCAAAAGGGACTTAAATTATATTTGAGCATTTTCATACGCACAAACACCACATACAATGATTATGACAAGGCATGACTGTTACTTTTTTTTTTTTTTCAAAGAGAGAATCCCAAGCAGGTGCTACGCCCAACACAGGACCTCACAACCCTGAGATTATGACCTGAGCTCAGACACCCAACTGACTGAGCCACTCAGGTGCCCCAAGGCATGACTGTTATTCTTATAAAAACAGACCAATCGTATTGAGCCCCCAAATTCTCTTACATGAGTATATTACACTTCTGGATTACACTTGTATCTAGCTATACATCTGAACTTATTGGATGTAAAATCAACTAAATTTGAACAATCAACAACTATAATCAAATTAAGACTAGAAACACATAGATTAAGGACTGTTTCCTAAGTGTTATATAAATTAGCTGAAGCTAACTCCTGTCATAATAAAAACATACTCCACTAAAAAGCTGTTTCCCTTTGTCTTAATTTTTCCCTTTCCCACACCCCCGCACCAAAATGTTAGATTAACCAATCTTCACGAATGTGAACGTCACCTAAGAAATAAAGTTTGGCTCTTCACCACTCTTTAACCATAAAGAGAATAAGATCACCGGGGTCCACTGTACAGACCCACAACCTATGGCAATCTATATAGAAATACTTTCTAAAAATCATCACCAACTTACTTGGAATTAGTGCTACTGGTCTTACTTTCAGGGAAGACCCAATAACAATGAGGAGATCAACTTCATCTTTGTCATATTTCATGGCTCTATGAAACTGCTCTGGTAAATTTTCACCAAAAAAGACAATCTCTGGTTTCATGATAGCAAGTGGCTCATCAGCTGGGCACCTAGGACAACGAGGAACCACCTACATGTTCCAGATTTTGGTTGAGATGGGGAGGAAAAGGGAAAGCACTCAAGTTAGAAATAATCAACATTTACGCACTTCCCAAGAATGCATTTCAAAATTATCAAAGAAGTTGAATCACTATATTGTATACCTGAAACTAATATAAATACTGTAATAGTTAACTATACTGGAATTAAAATTAAAAACTTAAAGAAGAAGAATTAGAATTCCCACATAAAAAAAAGTGTTTTCAAACTGAAGTGTAGAAGCATATGAAATGAGCCATGTGCTTAAGTGCTTGGGGGATGGGGGGAATTATCAAAGAAAACAAAAAAGCTATGGATAAATAGGGAAAACTGGATACTACCCTCAATGGCAATGTCAACTATCAATGACTTTATCAACACACAATGAAATACAATGGTGTTATTATCTAAGTATGTAGCTACTGTAATAGCCATGAAGACCTACAGTTGATATTTAAGAGTCCACTGCAGATTAAGAAAATCCAGCACTTGTATATATGTACACATATGACTTAATCCTTTAAAAAAAATGTCTGTAAGAAATGATTCCATTTTAATGATATTCTCCACTCATAATTTTAACTATATATGCAGCTAAGCACATAAAATTTGTATCTGGATGGTTCTTATTCTCTGCCATTATTTTCCCATATTTTTTTGGGGGGGGGGACAGTGATCATACATGAAATACCTTTTACAGGGAACCCTCCCACACTGTTGGTGGGAATGCAAGCTGGTGCAGCCACTATGGAAAACAGTATGGAGGTTCCTCAAAAAGTTGAAAATAGAGCTACCATGTGACCCAGCAATTGCACTACTGGGTATTTACCCCAAAGATACAAATGTAGTGATCCGAAGGGGTACGTGCACCCCAATGTTTACAGCAGCAATGTCCACAATAGCCAAACTATGGAAAGAGCCAAGATGTCCATCAACAGATGAATGGATAAAGAAGATGTGGTGTGTGTGTGTTTGTGTGTGTGTAATGGAATATTATGCAGCCATCAAAAAAACCAAAATCTTGCCATTTGCAAAGACGTGGATGGAACTAGAGGGTATTATGCTAAGTGAAATAAGTCAATCAGAGAAAGACATGTATCATATGATCTCATGGATAGGAAGAATTCTTAATCTCAGAAAACAAACTGAGGGTTACTAGAGTGGTGGGGGGTGGGAGGGATCGGGTGGCTGGGTGATAGACATTGGGGAGGGTATGTGCTATGGTGAGCACTGTGAATTGTGTAAGACTGTTGAATCACAGACCTGTACCCCTGAAACAAATAATACATTATATGTTAAAAAAAAAAACAAAAACACGAAGATAGTAAGAAGGGAAAAATGAAGGGGGGGAAATCAGAGGGAGAGACGAACCATGAGAGACAATGGACTCTGAGAAACAAAATGAGGGTTCTAGAGGGGAGGGGGGTGGGGGGATGGGTTAACCTGGTGATGGGTATTAAAGAGGGCACGTATTGAATGGAGCACTGGGTGTTATACGCAAACAATGAATCATGGAACACTGCATCAAAAACTAATGATGTAATGTATGGTGATTAACATAATAAAATTTTTTAAAAAGATTAAAAAAATACCTTTTACAATAACTTTTTAAATGTTTTAAAGGATTACCAAGAACTAATTTAAGATTCAAAATCCGACAGGAACTAAAAGGGGAAAGTAAGAGAAACTCTAATATAGCAACATCTCACGTATGATTTATTTTAACTTAGATATTAAGAAGCCAATTTCATTTTAGAGACATTATAGAGCAATGTTTTCAACTTAAGGGATTAAAAGGTTCTTGTATATTTATTTCATCAGAGTTCCCAATGGTAATATTATCTTCCTGGATCTTTCTGTACCCATACTTTCAGAAAAAAAGGGAAAAAAAAGAATGCGGAGGCAAAAGAAAAAACAGGTCAGAGACATGCACAACTCCTAAAATATGGGGGATAAATTACCTGATTAAAAATATCTCCTCGTACAGCTTCACAGTCTACTTTGTATTTACAAATCAAGCAAGATGCTGTTGCAAAGGAACCTAAAAACAACCAATACACACATGCATTATTAAAGGAATGTTTCCCTTTCTTTAAACATACCACAAAGATTATGAAGTTTGACACCAGAAAAGAGAATTAAGACTCCACGGGGGGGGAGCGCCTGGGTGGCTCAAATGGTTAAGCGTCTGCCTTCGGCTCATGTCATGATTCCAGGGTCCTGGGATTGAGTCCCGCATCGGGCTCCCTGCTCAGTGGGGAGCCTGCTTCTCCCTCTGCCTCTCTCTCTCTCTGTGACTCTCATGAATAAATAAATAAAATATTTTAAAAAAAAAAAAAGACTCCACAGGGGAATCTCAGGGGTGAATAATCAAAATACTTATATATAATACAGACAGAATCCAATCATTGAGATGTTGATATACACAGTGACACTTCCTAAAGCTATTCTTTTCAATAAAATAAACCAATTCCTCCAGAGCTAAAACTCTACAGAGTTGGAAGGTTATAATTGGGTGACCTTAGCTTAATTAAGTTATACATTAAGAACAGATTTGTTTGTTTGTTTCTGGGTTTTTTTTTTTAAGATTTTATTCATCCAGGGGCGCCTGGGTGGCTCAGTTGGTTAAGCGACTGCTTTCGGCTCAGGTCATGATCCTGGAGTCCCGGGATCGAGTCCCGCATCGGGCTCCCTGCTCGGCAGGGAGTCTGCTTCTCCCTCTCCCACTCCCCGTTTGTGTTCCCTCTCTTGCTGTGTCTTTCTCTGTCAAATAAATAAATAAAATCTTTAAAAAAAAAAAAAAAAAAAAGATTTTATTCATCCATTCATCCCAGAAAGAGGGAGAGAGCACAAGCAGTGGGAGAAGAAGAGGGAAAAGCAGGCTCCCCACTGAGCAGGGAGCATGATGCAGGGCTCAATCCCAGGACCCTGGGATCACGACCTGAGCTGAAGACAGACACTTAACCAACTGAGCTACCCAGGCACCCCAAAAGCAGTTCAGATACATAAGAAAATGGTCTGTGCCTACTTGTTGTCTTAGATTGAAAGTCTTCTATATTTCCAAATTCTATACATCTGAACTACCCCTGTTCCTCTGGTTTCATAAACTAAAGATGTCATATTTTTATTATATTGACATATAAAAAATATTGACATATTACTTTTGTAATCAAAGACGGTTATTTAGAAGAATTTAATGGAATACAACTGCTACACCTTTTGAAACACAATAGAACGTTAATCTGATGTTTTGTGCAATTAAGTATCAAGCTCAATAATTCTGGTTTAATTTTTTTGCATTCTACTTTTCAAAATTTATCTACAACTGATCAGTTAACAATGACTAAATAAAAAGGCTTAATCTCGGGGTGCCTGGGTGGCTCAGATGGTTAAGCGTCTGCCTTCGGCTCAGGTCATGATCCCAGGGTCCTGGGATCGAGTCCTGCTCCTTGGGGAGCCGGCTTCTCCCTCTGCCTCTCTCTTTCTCTGTCTCTTATGAATAAATGGATAAAATCTTAAAAAAAAAAAAAAAGGCTTAATCTCCATTTCTGGATGGCAGCCTACTTTCTAATCCTGTTTTTTCCTATAAAACTAATTAAATAACAGAAAACAATTCTGAAGTTTACTAACCATGACACTGAATTATCCTTTGGATTCCTGCAACCTGTTCCAGTGTATCTATGTTCTGAGTATAGTTCCGAAGTAGTTTTCCTTCTTTATCTGACAAGGCTATGAATTTGTGACAGAGAGATGGTTGGAACTGTCCAGGATATATTTCCTATATAATGCAAAAGGCAAAAAAAGACTACAGTAAAGAAATAAGTATAACACATCTCATGTTTAGGTTTAACCAAATAACTACCAATGATAGTCCCCCATGTATAAATTAAAAAATACATGAGCATCTCAAAGCATCTAGATGGTTGCAACACACACCTACAAAAGGATTGCTGCTGTAATATGTATAAAACTCAGCAATTAGTGAACTTGCCCCCTGAAGGAAAAAGTCAACCCATAAGCATCTCTAATAAATGTTAACAGATATTTTAATAAAAGTCAGAAGAAATACACACCTGAGAATATATCTAATTTTTTGTTGGCTGCAAATTCAGGGTTTGTTTTAAGGAAAAAGAAAAGTTTAAGTTGAAATTAAAGATATCAAAGATATGGTGACTTCTTTTAAAAACTAAAAGGCACTGTCAACACAATATTAAAAGTTGTTTATTCATCATTCATTATAAATATCAACCTGTTGGAAGTTTAAAGCTAAAGTTTTAATTCCTTACCAAAATTGTTTTCCTTCCACTGCACAGGCACATACTGGTATAGTATAGAGTTGCTCATGAATGCTGAGTTGCTGGATTTTGTGTGTGTGTTTTTCCCCCCAAATAATGCTTCAATGCTGTTTCTTCTTTAAAAACAAAGAATTCAGATATACACATGGCAAAAAGATCAGAGAAAAAGTATCAATTTTGGTCCTCTCAACTTTTGACAGTGTTTTTATTAAATTTCATTTAGTAAGTGACTATGGCAAAGGAAGTTTCTTCTCTACTTTCTTCTTTAAAGTAGTAATGCTGCCTACTTCCTTACCATTCATTACAGCCTCTAACCTATTACAATGCTAGCAAAAAAATCAGACACAACCGTATGTCTGTCAATAGGGGACCGGTTGTAGAAATATAGTACATCCATAATAGTGGAGTATGCAGCCATTAAAATGAATGTGAGAGGTCTAGATGTACTGACCTGGAAAATGGTCCAATGACATGTGAAAAAAAGCAAGTTAGTCACCAGTGTGTAGAGTTTTGTTTTTGTTGTTTGTTATTAAGCAAAAATAGAAATTATATGCACATGTATATATAGATACATTCATACAAACATCAAGTCAAGAAGGATACAAACAAGCTATTAACAAAAGTGGGGAAACTTTCAACTTCTGACACTATACAAAAAAGTTTAATAAGATTACGGATGACTTTACTTTTAACCTATTTAATATTCCAAATTTTAAGAAACTCTCTACAGGGATACCTTTTAGGAAAAATAATAAGCAATCTCTAACTACCACCACATACATGTTTGTATGCTACTGAAAATGTTTTACAAAAATCCAAAGATTCTGCCTCACATTCAAACTTTTATCATGAATTTCACTGACTACTTTGCAATTTAAGAAGCAGACAATGCATACAGAAAGAATTAACAAGGGCTTATAAAGCTATGTTTATAGAAAACTGAAAGCTACATTATGTTTTGAACCACTGTATCATGCTATACTAACCATTGTTTTCTCCCCAGAATGCTTTGTTCTAGTACATTTAAAGGATTAATCGTCATAATTATTTACGAAGCTCTCTCTGGAAATGGCTATTAAAAGTATTTTTATTAAAAAAAGTTTTTACAACAAATATTACAATATGCTAGGCTACAAATAGGTTCTAATAAGGAACATGAGAACAGCATGCCAAACTCATAACATGAACAAATGACTGCCTCCAGAGCAGGTTTGGGGAGCAAGAGTACCAAGACTCTACCCTCCTGGAATGAACTTCTCTGTGTCTTATCATCCCCCATTCCTTTTAGATATATATGTATAATAAATTTTTTTTTTAAAGTACGCTCCATGCCCAACACGTGACTTGAACTCATGACCCTAACTAAGATCAAGAATTGCATGCTCTACCGACTAAGCCAGCCAGGTGCCCCTCCCCATTCCCTTTTTAAAGGGGAAGGTAAGAAGCACAAAGATGTTGTGGTACGGTAGATTCAGTTCTACACTCCAGTTTCCCTTCATGTCCAGTCCGTAACAGTTCAGGGTAGTTTAGCCCTTAAAGTTACAAATCAATTCCTGTAGTTGGGGATAAATTATGAATAATTTATTTTATAAGCCTACATTTTATATGTTAGAACCTAAGTGATTTGAATCTTAACTATTTTCTTTCGCATATACAGTGGACTATGTCGCAATCATTAGATTTAAATACTGTATTCAAACTAAAGGATATAATCTGAAATAATGAAAAAAAATTACCCTGGAAGGACTTTTAATGGATATTACTCCCAAGACAGGCTCTTAACATGAAGTCTGCTAAAAACCAAATGGCTGTGGATAAAACTTTCAGATAAAAGTATGGATTGGGATGCCTAAGTGGCTAAGTCGGTTTAAGCATCTGACTTCAGCTCAGGTCGTGATCTTACACTCCTGGGCTCCCTGCTCAGTGGAGAGTCTGCTTCTTCCTCTTCCCCTGCCCCTCCCCCTGCTCTCCCTCTCTCTCAAATAAATCAATCTTAAAAAAAAAAAGAGTCACAAAAGTATGGATTGATCTTCTATTTTGGAACTGTGACATGTTAGCTAGCCCTGTTCTAAGTAAGATAGACCATCCCAAATCTCAACATTGTAAAGTACTATTAGGAAAACAATTATGTGAGCTAGGCCATTCTGTTACTGCTATAGGGGTACTTATAGATTAGAATGAAAGCAGAACTGGGACCCATACTTGAAATGCTATTAAAAAGATGCACTGCTGTGGCACCTGGGTGGCTCAGTCGTTAAGCGTCTGCCTTCGGCTCAGTCGTTAAGCGTCTGCCTTCGGCTCAGGTCATGATCCCAGGGTCCTGGGATCGAGCCCCACATCGGGCTCCCTGCTCGGCGGGAAGCCTGCTTCTCCCTCTCCCACTCCCCCTGCTTGTGTTCCCTCTCTCGCTGTGTCTCTATCAAATAAATAAATAAAATCTTAAAAAAAAAAAAAAAAAAAAATGCATTGCTTCCACAAAGATGTATTTACCAGGCATAACAGGAGCCCTTTATTATGATGCTGTAGACCAGGCTGAGGACTGGGGTTTTACATTTTAAAAGACTGGAAAGGTGGGATGCCTGGGTGGCTCAGCCAGTTAAGCGTCTGCCTTTGGCTCAGGTCATGATACCAGGGTCCTGGGATCCAGTCCACATCAGGCTCCTTGCTCGGCGGGGAGCCTGCTTCTCCCTCTGTCTGCCACTCCCCCTGCTTGTGCACATTCTCTTTCTCTGACAAATTAATTAAATCCTCAAAAAAAAAAAAAAATCAAAAAAAACTTTAAAGGCTGGAAAGGTAAACAAAACATGACAGAGTTCCTATACGGCCCACAAAGAAAACCATATTTACTATCTGGCCCTATACTGAAAAGGTTTGCCGACTCTATTGTAGACATGTACATCCCCATTTTGCAGATGAAAAAACTAAAGCACAGAAATAACTTGCCAAAAGTCACAAGAGCAAGTAGAAGAGCTGTCATTCAAATCCAGTTTTGACACCAAAGTGTGGCTCTTAATCACTATGCATACTGCCTTTTCAGTTTTTGATCCCTCAACATCATTTCCTATTTCTCTTTTAAGCTAATTAAGCACCACTATTAGGTATTGCATTTTGAACATCCTCAAAGGACTGCTGCAACTTGAATTCCAATCACCATCTAACTTAAAAACACTCTTCAAGAATGATGTCTCCACAATCAGTATGAGAAAGAAGCATCTCAATGGAAAAAAACAGCTAAGAACAAATAGGCAGTTCAAAGATATACATATGGCCAGTAGTACAAAGCAGTCATCCACACTAATAAACAAAAACAAAACAATGATATGATAAATAAGATACTGATTTTTATCTATTGAACTGATAGTTTTAACTGCCTTAAAAACAACTCTAGGGGCGCCTGGGTGGCTCAGTTGTTAAGCGTCTGCCTTCGGCTCAGGTCATGATCCCAGGGTCCTGGGATCGAGTCCCACATCGGGCTCCCTGCTCGGCGGGAAGCCTGCTTCTCCCTCTCCCACTACCCCTGCTTGTGTTCCCTCTTTCGCTGTGTCTCTCTCTGTCAAATAAATAAATAAAATCTTTAAAAAAAAAACAAACAAAAACACAACTCTAGATATCCATTAATAGGAGACTGATTAAATATGTGGTGGTACAACTATAGTACTATGTAGCCTTTTCTTAAAAATGACCTATATCTGTTAAGTGCCACTATGAAACTATTTCCAAGAATATTAAGCAGGAAAAAAAGCAAGGTAGAGAAAAGGGTGTGTGATTCTGTTGGTAATTATTTTCAAAATACTGAAAACTTACAGTAATGCCCCTCTCCTATATACACAAACAAGTTTACTCATTTTTTTTTTTTTCCTGGAACGATAACCCAAGAAAACATCTTACCATGGTAAACTTTGAAGAGACTGGAGATAGAGATGACTGAAGGGGGAAGCCAACTAACATTGTACTGTTAAGAATTTTTTAAACCACATATACAACACACACACACACACACACACACACGTGTGCATGTGATTTTTTTTAAGTATTTTAATGCCAACAGTATACTGTGGAGGGTTTTTTGGGTGTGTAGGGGGCAGAAGCATGCTAAGTCAGCCTTCTAACACACTTCTGATAGGAGTATATTTTATTCCACCTTTCCAGGTAGCAGTGAGACAAAACCTATCATGACCTTTAGCAATTGCACTTTGGAATTTATCCTAAAAACACTGGAAACATACCAAAAAGTACAATCACAGCAACACTATTTACAATAAAAGAAAGTAGGAAACACCCGAAATGTACATTTGTGGAATTATAGTACACCAGTGGATGAACATTATGACCATTATAAAATATTCAAATATCTGAAAGAAAAAATTTATTAAATACAAAAGACAAATCCAAAGCAGTAGGCAAAACAGCCCATTTTTATAATAAAAATATACATTCAATAAGTAAATAAAACAAAAATAATACATTCGGGTATAAAACTATAGGTGCCTTTATACATACGTGACTTACATACACATAGGTACCGACATTGTCTTCAGATGAATGGGATTGTGGCTTTTGGGGGGGGGGGGCTTGCATTTTTTGATGATAGGTGATGAGCTGGTTTTAAGAGTTTAACTTTCTAACTATAGAATCTGGTATGTTTGCACATTATCAATAAAATGATCATTTATTGAATATATATATAAAGATGTTTGGAATTTAGTTCATAAAAATTCAGTTATTTCCCCGTCTACTTTTTGACTTTTAATCACTTTAGAGTAAAGGATATTCATTGAATTCAATATGGATAGCATCTATACTCTCTGAACACAGTCCTTTTTAACAACAAAAAAAAGTTATTTATATATCCTCAGTTTCACCCTGACTCTTAATACAACCCCTCATTTTTAACAGTATCAGTAAATTGTTTTAGACTCCTGAGAACCATGACCACAACTCATTATCAATCCAAACCCTTACAATGCACTATGGTTCAGAACATGGCTATACAGCTTTAATGTTGGGCTTAACTGTTCTTACATACAAGAATTCAAAGAGATACCCCCACAGGTAGGCACACTGTAATACAGTGATGCTCAAACAGGACGTTTGGCAATGTCTGGAGGCATTTCTGATTGTGATGACTGGGAGTGAGAGTGTTACTAATAGCATTTAGGGGGAGAAGGCCAAGGATGTTGCCAGATATCCTACAATGCATAGGACAGTTCCTGACAGCAAAGAATCATCCACCCCAATATGTCAATAGGTTGAAAAACTGCTCTACTGAGCCAGCTGGAATTTCCCATCTAAATGAAATCTGTTTCTTCTCAATAATTATATACAATCATTACCTCAATACATGTTTAGAAATTCCTTCTTTCCAAAATGTCTAAATTTCACCAGTAATATTTACTCTTTTCATGGCGTCATATTAAATTCACTTTCTCATAACGGACTAAAATCATAAGCCATTCTTACGAACTTTCTGCCCAGTTAGAGAAACTGATAAAAAAATTTTAGGTTATGAGTATTTATGTAATATTTAAAGAATCTGGTAAAATACTGTGTAATATTTACATATCCTCCCCACTCTCCATTTCTGTATATGATCTTTCATTCTTTGTCCTTACTTACTTCCCCCTTAAGCTTTTTCCTATTCATTTTTAGGCCAAAATTAACTCAGTCTGTTACCATTACTATCAATTTTAAGTGCTACTTCAGCAACTAAAAGCATTTGTTTAGGCAGTTCCTAATATGAGAATTAAAAGCATAACAATTCTATATGAGTAGCAGTTACAAAGGTGAATATATTTGGCTCTTACCATAACTTAAATGAAAACTCAGAGCAATCATGCAGAATTAAACTTATATTAACAAAACTGAAAAAGGATGCACTTTATAGATGACTACACTTATTTTTTTCACTAAACTAAAAAAATACACATAACTCCTTAAAGCTTTTATGGAAGAAAAAAATGCTGCCTCTCCAAACTTTTCTTCTCCCAGGTGGCATGAAAGATGTACACAGTGATTAAAAACACTGTAACACATTAACAGTGTGCCATTTTTACCATAACTCAACTTATTTTCTCTTATGCATGGTCCAGATTTGTTAAGTGCATTTTTTAAAGTTCCTATAATTTGTCTTTAGTAGAGTAATTCTGAATTGCTTCTACAGATTCTTACACATCAAAGCTAGTTTAAGCTCAAACTGAGTACCCAAGTCTGTACATTAAACAACTAAAGTTTCTTACCCTTGCTATTTCAATTCTCAGTTACCACATTTTTCCCAAGTGTCAGGTTACTACTTTACTAGGCAATTTAATATATACTTCAGGGGAAAAAGCTGACGAGTTCGTTTGGGCAATGTGTTTCTTCTCAGAACACAGAATTTACAGCAAAAATCTAGTGAGCATTATATAAATGTACCATCAACTTTTATCATCAAATAGAAGATAAAGTAATTTCTAGTTACTTGCTGGCCCTCTTAAGTGTTCATTTCTGCTAACTAGAGCTGTTATTACGTAAATGTCCTAGGTCCAAATCAAGAAACCTATAATTAAGTGATATTTCATTGTTCTTCAAAATCATGTAGTAGTACCACTAGCAGTGGAATGTTAAAGCTCTTCTGAATTATATAAATAGATCATATGGTTTGAAAGTAGCACTTTTAGGGGCACATGGGTGGCTCAGTTGTTGGGCATCTGCCTTCGGCTCAGGTCATGATCCCAGGGTCCTGGGATCGAGCCCCACATTGGGTTCCCTGCTCTGCGGGGAGCCTGCTTTTCCCCATCCCACTCCCCCTGCTTATGTTCCCTCTCTAGCTGTGTCCCTCTCTGTCGAATAAATAAATAAAACCTTAAAAAAAAAAAAGCACTCTAATTAAAATTCAGGTTCATTTAATTTCTAGATTTACGAAAATTAGTCAATACAAAAGACCCTTATCAAATATACTAAAGTTTAGCAATAACAATTTTACAATTTCTTTCCATAAGACTGAACTATAGAATAAAAAAATAAAAGTCTTCTAATGACTAAAATCTCCTGGGCATGGTATAATTTAATCTCAAACTTTATAGGAGAGCTGCCCAATAGAAATATGTGAGCCATAGATTTCCTAGTAACCACATTAAAAGCATGAAATTATCGTAATTTTTGACCCAATATCAAAAGCATTATTATTTCTACATATAATCAGTATCTGTAAATATATAATAATACTATTTTCTATTTTTTCCATACTACATTTCCAAAATCTGGTATATCTTCCATACTTACATCACATCTCAGGACACTTAAATACTCAACAGCCCCATGTAGCTAGAGGATTCCAAATTAGTGCAGCTCTAGAGACTCTAGAGCAAAATAAAGCAATCTTGACTAAAATGCAACCTAAGAATTTTCATCCCTAACCACAGATTTTTGAGGCACATCCTCACATGTTAAACTGTCTACTATAAAACATACCAAAGCAGAGATTACAATCTTTATGACCCATAAAAAATATTAAAAATCAAAACAGTGATGTTACTTTCATATGGTCTATTAACCTCTAAAATAGCCTGAACAATGTAAAAAAATGCAAACTTGACAAATATGAAATAATCTCTTTAAAAATAAGCCCAATCCTAAAATGGAAAGTAAATGATAGTCCCCCTTCTGGGAAGAAAATTCTGACCGAAATGACTTTATTTCGTGATCTTACTCTACCACAGTCCTAGTACCCAATTTACTAGACAATGAATGGTCAACTTAAGAAGCCTAAATATGAATAAAATACATTTTCATGAGAGAAGGCCAAAGAACAACTAGAAGACTTCATAGTACCTTTGCAAACTTGAAGAATGGTCTTGGATCTTTTCTGAAATATTCAATATCAAACATTGCTTGAGGATCTGGAAGGTCTGGGAAGTCTATTGCAAGGCGAGCATAAATACCATCTCTTGACCTGAAGTCAGGTATTCCACAAGAAACAGAAACCTGAAATATGCATGGCATAATTTGTACAATTAAATCTTCCATCTACGTTTATAATTACTAGTTCATCATATAATTAGGGAAGAGCTGAAAAATATTTACTTTAAAATTTATCTTGGAGAACAAAAATACTGCCCTACTCTAATTTCAAATTCAAATAAACACACACACAAAAAAACAAGAGTATAATGAAATCCACCATATTTTCCATTCACAATAGGGTAAGGAATTTTAAGTCAGGCTAATTTTTTTTTTCAGGCTAACTTTAAACCTTTAAACATTTAACCAACACATTAAAACAACTGCAATTTGAGAACAGTAAATCATTTCAAATTATTTTAACTACAAAGCAGGCAAGATTTTCTATCGCAGTCAGGTATTTGAAAAAACAAAACTGTCATCTGGTCAGGGTTATACTATTTCAAGAATATTAAATTCCTGTATTTTCTTTAAAAATTCTATCATACGGGGCGCCTGGGTGGCTCAGTTGGTTAAGCGACTGCCTTCGGCTCAGGTCATGATCCTGGAGTCCCGGGATCGAGTCCCACATCGGGCTCCCTGCTCAGCGGGGAGTCTGCTTCTCCCTCTGACCCTCCTCCCTCTCATGCTGTCTCTCATTGTCTCTCTTGCAAATAAATAAAATATTAAAAAAAAAAAAATTCTATCATACGATATTTTAATTCTAAACTGACATTTCAAATAGGAATTTCAGAAGTTAACTTTTTGTTTCACAATTTCAACAGCTGACTCCACTCTAACCTCAGAATAAAACTAACTTGTCTCAATCACATCTGGGAACAAAGCAGAACTATTCTTGATAATCATTTATGATTAAATAGCACTCTGCCTTAACTCAAAATGGCAAAAAACAGGTCTGAATTTTACTCCCAACAGTTGCCCTAGGTCACTAACATGTAACATACTCTGTTTTCAACACACAATAGCCTTAGGTAGCTAGTTAAGTGCTAACCCAAAGTGGGGCTAATGCAACATGTCAAGCTACCTGTTGCCTTCCCAACACTGTTATTTACTTGTGAACACCAATTAGGTTCCTGGTTTCCCCATAAAGATGGAACAAAGATCCAATTTTTCCATCAGACCCTGACACACTTTAATGCAAACAGCATCCCCTGCATCTCCTTTAGGAGCTGTAGTATAGTAAGTAAAAACCTTGCCTTAAATTCCACTTACTGTATTTACAAACAGAAATCTTTTACAGTTGTTGGAGAGGTTTTTACAGTAATGAACCAATTCAACTGCTGCAGCACTTTTTATACAGCAGTTTCCAAACACAAATTCCCATTATCATGTTAGGAAAAATTCTACACAAAAAATGTTTCCTAACTGAAAAAGGCCCAAGAAAAATCACATACCACCTCCCTCTTTTACTAGTGTTTTATACATCTTACGTACCCCAGCTCCAGTTAGAACTATTATTTTTTTGCACTCTTGCAGTAATTTCACAGCATCTTCAATTGTATTAATATCTTTTCTTTTTTTCCTTTTTGGTGGTTCTGAAAGTATATTAATAACAATCTGCCACAGTGTCATATCATCCAATTCAGGTGGAGGAATTGTTTCTGGTAGTAAATCTTTAAGAATTGTTCGAGGATCTGTGCCAATCATGAGATGTTGCTGAACAAAAGTATATGGACCTACATCAAGAAGGAAAAGAATTAGATCGAATCCACCTCCAAGTAATTCAAAATCTCATTTTCTAAAGTAATGAATTAGCAATCTTCAAAGTTTTTTTTTGCAAAGAACACACAATATAAAGGTATTTCATTCTTTAGAGCTAGTGCTCTCTCCCAACGAGATGAAGATCAAATTAGAGATGTGCCTGCTCTTAGAGCTCTTAAATCCAGTGTCTTCTCTCCTGTTTCTAAGAATAAAACGAAAATTCATTCTTCAGATCAATTATTATTTTCTCTTTCAAAAAATATGTCATGTTAAGACTTAAAAATTTAGTATGTTAAGCTGTTTTGGATCAAAAGACTATCAACATTAATTATTCAATTGCTGATAATAATTACCTTCATTTACTGAGTACTTATTTAATGTCAGGAACTGTCAGTTATTAATTCACATAAGTCTTCCCTGAAATATTTTTAATAGATGAGAAAACTGACAAGACTACCCAGTTAGTAAGTGGCAAAGGCCATAATGCACACCCAGAGTTGCATGCCAAATTCCACGCTCTAATTTTGTTTCCAAAGCAATTGTCTCTACTTCTGCAATTTCTTTCATGTTTGTTTTTATCGTTTTGAGCACCATTCGTTTGAAGAAAAGCCAAAGAAAGATGTTAAATTACAAATTAAAAAAAAAAAGTTGAGCTATCTTGAGCTATAAAATACCATGTATTTAAGAGTTAATTTTTTAAAAAGTCAAAATTAACTACCAATTTTTATTTATTTACTTATTTATTTTTACAACAAACCAAACCAAAGCTATGTTTTTATTGGTGCTGTTAAGTCCATCCTCACCACCCTGCCTTGATAGATGGGGGTGTGTCTTGTTCCTAGAGGTGACAAAATGAAGCATTGCCACTTAGTGTTTTCAAAAATCTTTTGAAAGATGTACTATAAAATTATCTTAACACAAATATAAAGGCTATGCATCTATGGTAATCTTGATCAAAGCACTATTTTCATTTGATAAAAATCTTAGATTCTCTAATAGCTTTTGCTGTTACTCTACAAATTCAGTTACATCTCCTCTTTCTCAACGATACACTCTTTCTTAACCTGAAATAACTTCCTAAATGAAGACATGAAAAATTACAGATTAATAAGATATAAAAAAAGATGACTGGCATTTACAATAAATTTGCCAATTTTACCTCAAAATTTAATTTTAAAGCTACTCTTTCTCTATTTCTTTATTGCTATCATGGTTTAACCTAAAATCATGTCTTATACCATGACTACTGCAATTATCTCCAATGCATCCTTGCCCCTTTGAAGTCAATCTATACACAGTATAGATTTTTTAAATGATCTTAAGAGAAAAAGTGATTTTAAGGGAAAAAGGAGGTCATTATATAATGATAAAAGGGTCAATGATATCAACTTTTAAATTTCAAATTGTGATTGTTGCTAATATACAGAAATGCAGTTGAGTTTTAAATAATCATCATGTATCCTATAACTTCGGTCTAAGATCAAACTGAAGATTATTATTACTGGAAAATTTTAAGGAGATAGTAATTACGTATAGATTTCCTGTGGGCTTTCAGGACTGGTACCTTTTCTTTATTGATTTGTAGAACTCTTTTGTACATACTTCTGTTATTAACTACTGTGTATTCTTCTAGATCTTAACCATAGAAATTTAATTCTGGTAAATGTTTTTGTTTTTATTTTCTTCAATATTGTACTAGAAGTACTAACCACTACAATAGACAAGAAAAATAAAAGGAATCTGTATTAGAAAGACAGATATAAAGCTGTTAGTATTTGCAATAGACAAGATCATCTAAGTAGAAATTTGATGGAAATGTCAAAAAAAGCTACTAGAATTAAATGGTTAGATTATTGGTTAGATTAAATGGTTAATTATCTAGCATATTTAATATTTACTGAGCACAAACTGTGTGCCAGGCACTTTTCTAGGCACCGACAAAACACTATACCACAGTCAAAAATCCCTGCCCCCACGGGGTTTATTTTCTATATACAGGAAATAAAACGAAGTTAGATACAGAGGTTATTAAGAAGTGATAAGTGTTTAAAAAAAAACAAACAGATTTGAATTGAGAAAGAACAAGATACTCTAACTGGAGAAAAAGCACTCCACACAGAGGGGTACAAGTGAAAGAACTGGAGGAGTGAGAAGGACCTGACAGAAATACCAGGTGCCAGCTTCCATGGGCTTATTATTAAGCTGTTTAAAAACAAAAACAGAATAAAGCACTAGACTTTCCCTAGAAAACATAAGCTGACACTAAATGTCAGGAAGCACCTAAGAACCTCAATACCAGGTTATAAGGGTCCAGAAAACTCTATTTTTAGTTGACATTAAAAAATATACAAAGAAGACATTCTCTAAAGTTCTGAAACCATACCTATCCGTGGCCTTGGAGTCCAGTCACTAGAGCTTGCATGTGAGGCTCTATCATCCTCATCACTTTCACAGGAATGAAAACCGTTGGTGATTATTTCATCATCAAACAGAAGGTCATCTGCAAAAGAACCCAAAGTAACTCAAGGTGGCTGAAACAATCTGCATCTAAAATGTATGAAGATCTATAACAGTTATGATGCAATGATTTTCACTGAATAAACCACTGAACATTCATTCATAGTGCCTAGGTTAAAAATGCCTCCTGGGTCAGTTTGCACCATTCATAGGAGCAATATAGCCTCATCTTTATGGATCCTGCAAAGAATCTTAAAACTTCCAGTTCGCCAAAATCTAGAAATAGTTATACTTAAAACACAAGAAGTACTAATCTAGTTACACTGAAATTACAGATCACAAGTAATAGGAATTCATGAAACTTGTCAAAAACTTAAGTCATTCAAACATAACTATGACTGTGTTCTTCTCTTGTATAATACTAGACATACAAAGATATATGCGTTATTCATTTCCCATATTAAACTGTTTATTGAAATCAAGGGTCAATTTACAAATCTAGACTTGAATGCACACGAATGGTCAAATGGTCAAATGTCCACTGATTGTATTTATTGATAAAGACGAACATCCATCCACGACAGAAACATCTCAGATTGAAAATATGAAAACCCTCAGGGGCGCCTGGGTGGTTCAGTCGTAAAGCCTCTGCCTTCGGCTCAGGTCATGATCCCAGACTCCTGGGATCGAGCCCCGCATAGGGGTCCCCGCTCCGCGGAAAGCCTGCTTCTCCCTCTTCCACTCCCCCTGCTTGTGTTCCCTCTCTCGCTGTGTCTCTGTCAAATAAGTAAATAAAATCTTAAAAAAAAAAGTCTTAAAGTACTATCATGCTCCGTACCCAGCATTAACTGCACCAAATAACTGTAATGTCTTTTGCAAAAAGCTATGCTTTTGCAATTTTGCAGACTATGACTTTAGAGACAGCTTTGCTCCTTAAAATTTAAAACAAGTTTAAAAATAGAGATCCTAAAAAAAAAAACAATAATTGCACAGGTGTGTCAGTTTGCAAAGACAATTGCAAAAGGATGCAAAGGACCAAGCAAAAGTTGCAGATTTAACTGTGCAGGGAAGGGGTGTGGAAAAGCGAAAGATGTTCAACAAAGGCAATATGCTAAAGAGGAGGAGGAGAGAGAAACTTACTTTAAAAACCAACTGCGGGAGCTTCGCGGCGCGGCGGCTGCGCAAAGCGCGAGGCCGCCCAGGCGGGCCGCGGAGGGAGGGAAAGAGGGAGCGGAGGGAGGGAAAGAGGGAGCGGAGGGAGGGAGTACGCGGGCCGCTCCCGCAGCCCAGCCAGCAGCCAGGGAGGCACACAGTTGAGGCCCGTGGTGGGGAGAGGGAGGCCCCAGAACCAGACCTGAGCCCCCAGCCCGCCTCAGAGAACCCCCCCCAACCCCACACCAGAAGGGGCCCCGAGAGAGGGAGGAGGGGATGCGCAGTCCCTGCCGCCCGCGCCCTGCGCACCTCGGTACCCAATCGTCGCCGCCGCCGCCTCTTCCTCCTCTTCGCCTTCGTCGTCGTCGTCGTCGTCGTCGTCGTAGAAGTCGTCGGCCGGCGGCGGCTCCCGGGATAGGCCCTGTAGGCCCGGCCCATTGTCTCCTTCCCCGGCCGTCGCCGCCTGGGCCTCCCGCTCCCCGCCCGCCGCCGCCGCCTCCCGCCACAGCGCCGCGGCCGCCGCGGGGCAGCCCCCGGTCGCCGCCGGCACCTCACGCTCAGTGGCCGCCCCACCGGGCTCGCCCGGGCTCCGCCCCAGGCCGGGACAGTCTCTCCGCGGCCTCTTGCGGAGAGGCTCCCCGGCGGGCGGCGACGCGGCCTCCCTCTCGGCCGCCACCGCCGAGGGGGAGCCGCCGGGCTGAAGGGCGAGCGCCGCCTCGTCCGCCATCTTCCAACTGCCTCTCTGGCCCTTCTCCCTCGCCTCCTCTGCTCCCGCTCGACTCGCGGCACTGGCGCCCCCGCGGCTCCGGCTGCGGGAGATTTAAACCCCGTCACGTGACCCAGGCCCTCGTCGCCCCCGCCCTCTCGCCGCTCCCGCCACCCACGCGGGCCGGACCACAACACGGCGGGTCACGTGGCGGGTGGAGGCGGCGTGGGCTGGAAGGAAACGCGGCCCCACCCCTCTGCGGCAGGCGCGTCTAGCAGCCAAAGTCGCCCGTTTCCCAACTTCTTTTCAAAACTGGCCTCAAATCACTGTCGCCCGGATGGCTCAAGTTTTGGTTCACACTGCGAATTTCCACTTAAGTCTGAAGTGCACACCTTGCTTGCCTTAAGTCTTTTCTAGATTTAAGCTAAGAGGTTAAAACTTAGTTCCTGAGAGGCGGTGAGGAATGAAGCTGGCCAAGGCTTAGCTTCGTGAAATACGCTGGATAGTCTTAACAGCATAAGTAGAGGATAAAAGACGCAGTTCACGCCTCACCCTCTTCACACCATTCTGACAGCTCCTCTTTGCTCCGTTTTCTTCTTGCTCCTGTCTTTAGCTGACTGCTCCCCAACCCCATCACGTGCAGGGTGGTGTAAATTGTCAAATCCTTAAAGGCAGGTGTCCGCCCTGAAAAACCTCTGATCTGGGGGGTTGGAGACCAACCTATCGGCTTTCCGGCACCACCCTGGCTCCAAAGGTGTGTGAATTACCTTCTCTGAGTGTACTGGGTCAAGCAGGCGATAAGGAAAGAGCGGAATGAACCTGACTTGGCCCCTATAGGCTTCTGACTTTGGGTTGGGAATTGAGATTCTTGCCCGCTAGCTTGAGCAATTTGTTTGGCCTTTCTAAATGTAATATTCTCATCTCTAAAATGGTAATATTTTTAGGGTTGTAAGAATTGAGATATATGTAAAGTGAGGAGGAGTACCTAGTAGCTCAAAATATCAGTCCCGTAAATAAATGAATAATTAAAGTAGTTCCTTGCATACTAGAAGCCCCTCTACTTTCCACTTTCCCTGAAATTCCAGAACACTGTCATTCCATATCTAGCCTAAACTAAGGCAAATTTAATTTTTTTTTTTAAGATTTTATTTATTTGACAGAGAGAGACACAGTGAGAGATGGAACGCAAGCAGGAGGAGTGGGAGAGGGAGAAGCAGGCTCCCGGCCGAGCAGGGAGCCTGATGTGGGGCTCGATCCCAGGACCCTGGAATCATGACCTGAGCTGAAGGCAGACGCTTAAGGACTGAGCCACCCAGGCGCCCTTTAACTAAGGCAAATTTAGAGCCAATGTTTGGTAGAGCATCTGCCTCTGCAGTGCGGCATTAGAACCCCTTAAAGGACCTCTTCAAATTTATAGTAAACCATACCTTAAGCTTATTATGGGGGCCTGCCTATACTGAGCCAATTGAAAATTTAGGCAAGCAACTTGTTTCTTTACTCTTTTTTTTTTTTTAAGATTTTATTTATTTATTCGAGAGACAGCATGAGCAGGGGGAGCTGCAGAGGGAGAAGGAGAAGCATGGGGCTGGATCCCAGGACCCCAGAATCATGACCTGAGCTGAAGGCAGACACTTAAGGACTCAAGCCACCCAGGAGCCCTGTTTCTTCATTCTTAAAATAAATAAATAGATAGATAGATAGATAGATAGAATATTGAAAATGTATCTCTAAGGGCCCATCCAAATCCAAAAGTTGGGGGTGCCCGGGTGGCTCAGTTGGTTAAGCCTCTGGCTCTTGGTTTCTGCTCAGGTCATGATCTCAGGGTTATGATATAGAGCCCTGCCTGGGGCTCCCCACTCAGTTGGCACCAGCTTGAGATTCTCTTCCTCTGCCCCTCCCTGGCTCATTGGTGCTGGTGCACACACGTGCGCTGGTGCACGCTCTCTTTTTCCATCCCCCTCCCTCGAAACTGAGAGACTCCCACCTAGTCACTTTTCATTTCTGAAAGTGATCCTTTTTGTTCTTGAAGCCTTGGAATCATATCTGAAGTGTTCCCCCAGATTGATGCCCTCTGACTGAATCCTGTTGTCCTTCCTTCCCTCCTACTCTCCTCAATTCCTAATTACATAGGCACCTCACCCTTCCTGGCTGACAGTCATGACCCTGTTCTCTCCCCCACTTTCTCTTCCTTAACCAACAAAATATTTCATAAATTGATTCTTAACCACATTGGTGGGATATAATACATGAAATGTTGAGAGTCAGCATCCCATTAAAATTGAGAGAAAATTTGGGGTACCTGCATGGCTCAGTCAGTAGAGCATGTGACTTTTTTTTTTAAGATTTTTATTTATTTATTTGTCAGAGAGAGAGAGAGTGCATGCCCAACCAGGGGGAGCAGGAGGCAGAGGGAGAAGCAGGCTCCCTGCTGAGCAAGGAGCCCAATGTGGGACTCGATCCTGGGATCATGACTTGAGCTGAAGGCAGACTGAGCCACCCAGGCATCCCAGAGCGTGTAACTCTTAATCTTGGTGTTCTGAGCTTAAGCCCCACCTTGGGTATAGAGATTACTTAACGATAACAACAACAACAACCTACAAAATAAAGAGAACAGTTTACCTTTAAACGAAATTGAGAGAAAATTCCCAGCTTTTTTTGAGAAAGATATTTGTAAGCTTATGGACATCTCTTACTTATTCACTCATTCATTCATTTATATATATTGTACATCAAGGACACTTCCTGGTATTTATTAAATGCTATGTGATCAATATGATCTCTAATATGCTGAAAAATCAGAGAGGGGTATACATGACAGGTAGGATAAATGAGACACAAATGGTATTTAACAACAAAACAAAACCCTCTCAACTAGACTTCTGGCCTACCAGTCGTTGAGAACTACTTGCCTGAAATTCAAGTCATTTTGAGTCCTTAAAGTTTGCAAGTTCACGTTCAGGTTTTCAAACCTCCCCCGAATCTGACCTTGACCTTCTTGTAAATATTTTTAGCATTAGTATACTCTAACTTGAGTTTATCATTTTTAGGAAGCCATGTTTTTAAATGAGGAAGCTCTTCAAGGTCTCATATGGGATGATCTCCAAGCTACACAGTACAAGATGTAGACCAGTGTGTATAATATAATGCTATTTGTGAAAAAAAATAGATGGGGGAGTGTGGAAGGGAGACCATATATATGTATTTCCTTATATACGTAGAAAATAACTCTGAAAGCACTTAAATACATAAAAGTCTGCCACATATCTCTCATACTTTTTTGCTGGTGCCTCCTTGCCTAGAACGAGTCCTCTCTACTCCTTACTTAATACATTAAAAAGCACATTCCCCTATTTTCTTTGTTAACTTATTTTTCTCTATGTTTTATTGATGGTCTCCCCCACCTAGAGCAGGAATTTTATTCATCCAGTTCACCTCTGTATCATCAGTTTTCTATGAGAGTAACTGGCACATATATTTATTGAATGAAAGAATAAATTAAGAATGTAAATGAATATTATTTCCATATAGGAAAAGAAAAGAAAAAGAGAAAAAAGGCAAAGAAACAAGACAAGGAAATTCAGTTTGTCCCCAGCACAGTTCAGGTGAGAAAGTTTGTGAAAGATGACATGAGGTTGATGGTACCTGGTTTGATGGGATGAACATAGATGCACCGGCCTGTGAGGTGTCTTCCAGCACCAACGACCAGTTCTCTGATTCCTCAGACACCACGTGGGTGTTCAACAGCTCAACTCAATCCTGACACTAACTACCCAGAATTAGTAAAGACCTCACAGCTTCAGGAGTCAGTCTCACAGGACTGTCCCCCAATCAGATGCCAGTCACAAGTCTTAGAACTCCTGTACTTCTGACTATAAATGGGGAGTTTGCATGGTACCCCCCTAAAGTTCAAGAATTTGCTAGAATGGCTCAGAGGACTCAGGAAGACATTACTTACATTTATAAAGTAAACGTTTACTCTGTATCCTTACGAAGAATAGAAATGAACAGCCAGATGAAGAGGTACATAAGGCAGGGTGTGGAAAGGTCCTGAGCATAGGAGGTTATGTCCCTTTGGAGCTGAAGTGCACCACCCTCTCAGGATGTGAATCTGTACACCAGTTCAGCAGTCTCCTAATTGTTCAAGAGTCTTTATAAGCTCAATCCCCAGCACACCCATACCCTGTCTTTGGAGGCCTAAAGTGGGGCTGAAAGTTCCCACCTGCTAATCACTCATCTTTGTGGTGACCAGCTCCATCTTGAGGCTATCTGGGGGCCCCACCTAAGAACTACCTCATTAACATGAACTCAGAAGTGACAGAAAAGGGCTTATTATGAATAACAAAAAAAGCTCCTATCACTAGGAAATTACAAGGGTGTTCTGTGTCAGGAATAAGGGACAAGGACAAAATATTTTTTTATTATACCAATGTCATAGACTTCTGGCACTAGTCACTAAGATTTTTTACTTGCTTTCTAGTGCTAAGCCCCCTAAGCAGCCTTCAACAGTAATTTAGTTTCCCATATAGAATTTTCCACTGGGGAAAAAAATATTTGAAAAGTTCAGTTCTATTTATATAAACAAATAAATTGGCTTTATAGCTATAATATCAGTCTCATATGACTATGATTTATTAGGGGAGTTAGTACCAACTCTGTGTCTTCTAAAAAAGTGGTATTGACAAACTAGTTATTAATGTGGAAAAATATAGATTCCTACCTCACAGTAAATGAAAAATAAATTCTAGGTGGACTGAGGATCCAAATTAAAAAATACAGTAAGAATACCGTATAATTTGTAGCAAGAAAGATCTTAACTAGGACAGGAACTATTTAAAATATGTATTTCAGGTCACCTGGGTGGCTCAGTAGGTTGAGCATCCAGCTCTTGATTTTGGCTAGGTCATAATCAGGGTCCTGAGATTGAGCCCTGAGTCAGGCTCCTCATTCAGTATGGAGTCTGCTTAGAGTTTCTCTCTCCCTCTGTCCCCGCTCCCACTCACACTTTCCCTAAAATAAATAAATAAATCTTTAAAAAATAATAATAAAATAAAATATATATTTCCCTGTATGGGCCACCAACAAAATTAAATAAAAAATAAAATTAGGTGGGGTGCCTGGGTGGCTCAGTCGTTAAGCGTCTGCCTTCGGCTCAGGTCATGATCCCAGGGTCCTGGGATCGAGCCCCACATTGGGCTCCCTGCTCCGCAGGAAGCCTGCTTCTCCCTCTCCCACTACCCCTGCTTGTGTTCCCTCTCTTGCTGTGTCTCTCTCTGTCAAATAAATAAAATCTTTAAAAAAATAAAAATAAAAATAAAATAAAATTAGGGGCGCCTGGGTATCTCAGTCATTAAGCATCTGCCTTCAGCTCAGGTCATGATCCCGGTGTCCTGGGATTGAGCCTGGGCTCCCTGCTCAGCAGGGAGCCTGCTTCACCCTCTCCAGCTGCTCCCTGCTGTGTTCCCTCTCTCGATGTCTCTCTCTGTCAAATACATAAATAAAATCTTTACAAAATATTTTTTTAAATTAAATTAAATGAAAAATGAAAAAATATATTTGACTACCTAAAATTTAAAATATGTTCAAATTTATTAGTAGTCAGAGATATGCAAATAAAACGATGAGGTACCATTTTTCACTTCTTAATGGCAAACACAAAACAAATTTTATTGTTACCATCTATTGCATACCAGGCTATGGGGAAACTGATACTCTCATACATATGCATTGCGATCATAGTGTTGGAAAGTAATCTGGAATATTTATTAAAATTATAAATACATACATTTCAAAACAAAACCCTATTTATCTTAATGAAATAAAAGTGTAAGGCTATGAATGCCAGAATGTTTATTATGGTATAGATGTTGCAGGAAAAAAAGTAAAGAAACAATCCAGATGTCTTCATCAGGAAAACTGTTGATCAAATTATGGTATACAGCTATTATGGCATATTATGCAATCATTGAAAAGATCTACAACTGATCTTGAGAAACGTTTATGATACACTGTAACAAAACAAGTTGCACAAAAATGTGTATACTATGATCTTTTTATTATTTAATAAAGATTCCTTATTTATTATTTTTAAAACCCCTATATACCTATATACAAACCTATATATAAATATGGCTATAGAGGCTTAGAAAAAGTGTAGACAGTTACATGTCAGAATGTTAACACTTTAACATCCCTGATAGAGAGGGTAGGCATAAACAGAAGGGTTGAGGACACATCAATAAATGTTTCTTGCTAAAATTTCATGTATTAAAATGAGCATTTGGGGCGCCTGGGTGGTTCAGTTGTTAAGCGTCTGCCTTCGGCTCAGGTCGTGGTCCGGGACCCTGGGATTGAGCCCCGCATCGGGCTCCCTGCTCCGCAGGGAGGCCTGCTTCTCCCTCTCCTACTCCCCCTGCTTGTGTTCCCTCTCTCACTGTGTCTCTCTCTGTCAAATAAATAAATAAAATCTTTAAAAAAATAAATAAATAAAAAATAAAATAAAATGAGCATTTATGGGGCACCTGGGTGGCTTGTCAGTGAAGTGGCCATCTTCGGCTCAGGTCATGATCCAGGAGTCCTGGGATCGTGTCCCAAGTTGGGCTCCCTGCTCAGCGGGAAGTCTGCTTCTCTCTCTGACCCTCCCCCTTCTTGTACTCTCTCTCAAATAAATAAATAAAATCTTTTTTTAAAAATAAGCATTTAGGGGCGCCTGGGTGGCTCAGTCGGTTAAGCGTCTGTCTGCTCAGGTCATGATTCTGGAGTCCCCGGATCGAGCCCCACGTCGGGCCCCCTGCTCAGCGGGGAGCCTGCTTCTCCCTCTCCCTCTGCCTGTCTCTCTGCCTACCTGTGCTCTCTCTCTATCTCTCTGTCAAAAAAATAAATAAAATCTTAATAAATAAATAAATAAATATGAGCATTTATATATTAATTAATTAAAAGGAAATAATAATTTAATTTAATAAATATAATAATATACAAATATGGTAATATATAATAATGTATAATATATAATAATGTATGTAATATATAATGATAAACATATATAACATACGCTAATATACTAATAAATACAATAATAATGTAAAATTAATAATAATAACAATTTAAAATTAATAATAATAATTTAAAAGGAAAAGAGGAACCTTTTTTTTTTTTAAGATTTTATTTATTTATTTGACAGAGACAGAGATAGCGAGAGCGGGAACACAAGCAGAGGGAGTGGGAGAGGGAGAAGCAGGCTTCCCCCCAAGGAGGGAGCCCGATGTGGGACTCGATTGCAGGACCCTGGGATCATGCCCTGAGCCGAAGGCAGATGCTTAATGACTGAGCCACCCAGGTGCCCAAGAGGAACCATTTTTTGAAACTACAACCTGAGGGCTACACTTGGGTTCTGGAGATCAAGTTAAGCTCCTCCCACTCTGTGAGGCCTAAGTGGTGGCTGACTTTCCTGTCGTACATTGCTTCTTTTTCAAATTTCCTAGGTATAGGGGCACCTGGGTGGCTCGGTCATTAAGTGTCTGCCTTTGGCTCAGACCATGATCCCAGGGTGCTGGGATCGAGCCCCGCATCGGGCTCCCTGCTCAGCGGGAAGCCTGCTTCTCCCTCTCCCACTCCCCTTGCTTGTGTTCCTGCTCTCGCTATCTCTCTGTCAAATAAATAAATAAAATCTTTAAAAAAAAAAATTAAGGGGCGCCTGGGTGGCTCAGTCGTTGAGTGTCTGTCTTCGGCTCAGGCCATGATCCCAGGGTCCTGGGATAGAGCCCCATGTTGGGCTCCCCGCAGTTCCCTCTCTCACTGTGTCTCTCTCTGTCAAATAAATAAATAAAATCTCTAAAAAAAAAAAAAATTAAAAAAAATAAATTTCCTAGGTATAACCACAAGTTTAGCAGGTGTTATTCTTCCATGGTTTCATGTATATTATTTTGTCTTTTGATTAGTTTATCACACGACTGTTGTACTTCCATACAGAATGTGAGTATTCTATACATTATCAAACACCATGTGGAGAGATGTGCGGGATGTCCAAACTAAAGCAAATAGTGATGGCAGTGCAGCCTGTCTTCCATCAGCAATATAAAGACCTAGACCAGTGGCTCTCAATTGGGGCAATTTTGCCCCCTATCCTCCAGAAGATCTTTGACAATCTGAAGACATTTTTTGGTTGTCATAACCCAGTGGGGGAGGAAAGGATGGACTATGGACATTCAGCAGATAGAGGCCAGCGATACTGCTAAACATTCTATAATATAGAGGGCAGCCCCTGACAACAGAGTTTTCCAGCCAAAACGTCAGCAGTGCCGCAGTTGAGAAACTCTGTCCTAGAGTTTCAACCACAAGGACAGGTGGTATTGGCTGGGACTCTAAGTGACAAAGATTCCCAAGGGGATGAGGGGGCAAGCTTTCATTAGCAAGGCCAGGTTAAAAAGTAGCATAGGCAGTGGGGTGCCTGGCTGGCTCAGTTGGTAGAACAGGTAACTCTTGATCTTGGGGTTGTGAATTCAAAGCTCCATGTTGGGTGTAGAGATTACTTAAAAATAAAATCTTGGGGCGCCTGGGTGGCTCAGTCATGAAACATCTGCCTTCGGCTCAGATCATGATTCCGGGGTCCTGGGATCAAGCCCCCCATCGGGCCCCCTTCCCCCCCCCCCCCCTCGCCCCCCCCCCCCGCCCCGCTTGTGTTCCTTCTCTCGCTGTGTCTCTCTCTGTCAAATAAATAAATAAAATCTTTAAAAAAAAAAAAGAAATTAAAACAAATAAATAAATAAAATATTAAAAAAAGAAAGAAAGAAAAGTAGCATAAGGCAGTGATTTTCGAACTTTGGTTTTTAGCAGCAGAATTTATCTATTGAATGATCTTAACTCTATCATATAATGTAGATACATTTCCTTTAATATTTAAAGGACTCCACTAATCAATAAGAAAAAGATTGATAGCTCAGCTGAAAATGAAGAGTTCAGTTCATAGAAGAGGGAATGCAAGTAGCTTTAAAACATGTGAAAGAGAAAGGGGAAAAAAAAGAAAGAAAAAATAAACATGTGAAAGATGTAAAATTTCACACAATGAAATGCCATTTTTCACATATCAAGAGAGTAAGGAACCAAAATTTGACCATATGTTACATTGGAAAGGATGTGAAGAGCCAGGCCCACTTGTATAGTAATAGTAAACATGTAAGTTGGTACAATCCCATGGAAGGCAATTTGGCACTATTTATCAAAATGTAAAATGCAGGGGTGCCTGGGATATCAGTCAGTTAAGCAGTTAAGCATTTGCTTTCGGCTCAGGTCATGATCTCAGGGTCCTGGGATGGAGCCCCATGTCTGGGCTCCCTGCTCCACGGAGAGCCTATTTCTCCCCCTCCCTCTGCTGCTCCCCCTGCTTGTATTCTCTCTGTGTGTCTCTCTCTCTCTGTCAAATAAATAAATAAAATCTTTAAAAAAATGTAAAATCCAGGGGCGCCTGGGTGGCTCAGTCGTTAAGCGTCTGCCTTCGGCTCAGGTCATGATCCCGGGGTCCTGGGATCGAGCCCCGCGTCGGGCTCTCCGCTCCACGGGAAGCCTGCTTCTCCCTCTCCCACTCCCCCTGCTTGTGTTCCCTCTCTCGCTGTGTCTCTCTCTGTCAAATAAATAAATAAAATCTTAAAAAAAAAAAATGTAAAATCCATATGCCTTTTAATCTGGCAATTTCAATTCTAGAAATCCATTTTATAGATATACTTGCATATTGTAAAATGACGTATATGCAAGAACATGCATTGTGCCATTGTTTATACTAGCAAAAGGTTGGAAATACACTACTTGTCCATTAATGAGGAATTGGTTAAATGTTTTACCAGTACATATGTTTATATGCATATAAATTATCACTTAAACTCAGGAAATGGGTAAAAGAAATTGCTCCTAGGGAGGGCAAATGGGAGACTGAAAGACAAAGGTATAAAGGAGATTTTTTTTAACTATAAAATCTTTTGTGCCTTTTGAAGTCTTCACCATGTGCATCATTACATATCACACATGTGTGTGTTAGTATGTCATACATTACATATCTTAAATATATAAAAGGAAGGCTGTTCTCATTGAAGTAGACTCCCCAAGTTTCCACCACAGTATCCCTCAAGACATCACTTATTCTTAAGGTCCTAAAAGAACATAGTAAATAAGCCACTGTCAGAGTTGTGTTAGAGTAGACTAATTGCTGTAATAATAATCCATAGATTTCACCGGCTAAATGCAACAAAACTTACTTTTCTTTCTTTTTTTTTTTTTTTAAAGATTTTATTTATTTATTTATTTGAAAGAGAGACAGCAAGGGAGGGAACACAAGCAGGGAGAGCGTGAGAGGGAGAAGCAGGCTTCCCGCTGAGCAGAGAGCCCGATGCGGGGCTCCATCCCAGGACCCTGAGATCATGACCTGAGCCGAAAGCAGATGCTTAATGCCTGAGCCACCCAGGTGCCCCCAAAACTTATTTTTCATTCACACAACAATCCTACGTGGCTGCTCTTCATCAGATGGCTTTTGGGATCAGCTTCCTTTGAAAAGTGACCAAGAGACCCTTGTTCCTTCTATCCTGTAGCTCTGCCATTGGAGAGGCAAAGGAAATTAGGTAACATCTGTTGAAAGGTTTTATGGGCCAGTCCTGGAATTGACACTATTCCTTCTCCCATTCAACTATCTAGAAACAGTCAAGTGGCTACACACCAGGAAGCCTGGGAAACCTTATCTTTCAATGTGACAGAATGGAGTTGAGGGCAAACAGAAGACAATGACCAGGAGCCACTCATTATAACTTTTTTTTTTTCCATTTAAGACAGGAAATACTTTATTCAAACCCATCAGAGAAATGGACAGCTTGGGTCTGTAACAAAATGTCATGTTTTAACGCACAGGTCAATAATTGTATATGAGAGTATACACTGCTACATACAAATTAACTGATCAGAGCACAACTTTTCAATGTTCAAAACAGAATAAGCTTTCTTCTAAAGGCAGCACCTTTGTGACATTTTTGTTGTTGGGGGGGCAGCGGCAGAGGGAGAGGGAAAGATAAAATCTTTTTTTTTTAAAGGTTTATTGATTAATTTTAGAGAGAAAGAGAGAGACAGCAAGGGGAGGGGAGCAGAAGAGGGAGAGACTCTCAGGCAGACTCCCTGCTGAGCGCAGAGCCCAAGATCTGACCTGAGATCATGACCTGAGCCTAAATCAAGAGTTGAAAGCTTAACCAACTGAGCCACCCAGGTGCCTGACTTTGTGGACAACCTCTCCTTCTCCTTCACCTTCTCCTTTTACAGAATCCACACCAACCGTCTCATAATTCTTCTGAAGGGCAGTCATGTCCTCACAGGTCTCAGAAAAAGCTCCTTCCTCCATGCCCTCGCTCACATACCAGTGAATAAAGGCACGCTTGGCATACATCAGGTCAGACTTGTGGTCCAGGCTAGCCCAGTCCTCAGTGATGGCTGTGTTGTTGCTCAGCATGCACACAGCTCACTGTACTTTGGCCAGGTCTGTAGCAGGTGCCACAGTGGGAGGCTGGTAATGAATGCCAACTGTGAAGCCAGTGGGGCACTGGATGGTACATGAGGTCTTGACGGTGGCAATGGCAGAATTGACATCTTTGGGAACCACATCGCCACGATACAATAGGCAGCAAGCCATGTATTTACCATGGCCAGGGTCACATTTCACCATCTGGTTGGCTGGCCCAAAGCATGCATTGGTGATATCTGCTATAGAAAGCTGTTCATGGTAGGCTTCCTCAGCAGACATGACAGAGGCATATGTGGCCAGAGGGAAGTGGATGCGGGGCTAGGGCACCAGGTTGGTCTGGAATTCTGTCAGATCAACATTCAGGGCTCCATCAAATCTGAGGGAAGCAGTGATGGAGGACACAATTGGACCTATCAATCTATTCAGGTTAGTGTAGGTTGGAAGTTCAATATCGAGATTTCTACAATAGATGCCATAGACGGCCTCATTGTCTACCATGAAGGCTCAGTCAGAGTGCTCCAGGGTGGTGTGGGTAGTGAGGATGGAGTTGTTGGGCTCAACTATAACTGTGGAAACCCTGGGGGCGGGGGATGGGGCTGGGTAAATGGAGAACTCCACCTTGGACTTCTTGCCATAATCCACAGGGACGTTCCCTCAGCAGGAAGGTAAACCTGGAACCAGTTCCCCCTCCAAAGCTGTGGAGCCAGTTTCCAAATTCAGTCCAAGACAAGGTCAATGATCTATCTCCTTGCCAGTGGTGTAGTGCCCTCGGGCATAGTTACTGGCAGCATCTTCCTTGCCTGCAATGAACTGCTCAGGGTGGAAGAGGTGGCGGGCACTGAGTGCTAGTGCGAACTTCATCAGTGACTGTGGGTTCCAGGTCTACACACACGGCCCTGGGCACATGCTTGCCAGCACCTGTCTCACTGAAGAAGGTGTTGAAGGGGTCATCTCCTCCCCCAGTGGTTTTATCCCAGCAGCCACTGCCAATGTGGACACCAGCCTGGCCGACATGGATGGAGATGCATTCATGCATGGTTGCTGCTTTGGGGCTACCGAGCAGATGGTGGAGAGGAAGAGGAGAGGTTGTTGTTTCTTACAGCGTGACTCAGGCAGTTGATGTAGGAGAACCTCCACTCATTATAACTTTATAAAGAGTTTCCAGGGGGCGTCGCCTGGATGGCTCAGTCTATTAAGCGTCCGACTCTTGATTTCAGCTCAGGTCATGATCTCGGTTGTGAGATCAAGCCCTGCGTTGGGCTCCACACTCAGCAGGGAGTCTGCTTGAAGTTCTCTCTCTCTCTCTCTTTCCCCCTCTGCCCCCCCCAACTCCTTCACCTTCTCCTTTTACAGAATCCACACCAACCTTCTCTCTCAAAATGAGTAAATAAATCTTAAAAAAAGAGTTTCCAACTAGCCTTTCACGGAATGCATCCACTTCTTTTATGGTGTGTTTTGATGAACAGAAGCATTAATTTTAACATAAACTAATTTATCAGTCTTGTTGTTCATATTGGGTTGTTTGTTTTCTTCCCCCTTTTTTTCTACTGAGCTATAATTGACATATAACATTGTATCAGTTTTAGGTGTATAACATAATGATTTGATATATGCATATATTGCAAAATGATTACCAGAATAAGTTTAGTTAACATTCGCCACCACACATAGTTACAAAATTTTGTATGTGTGTGTGTGTGTGTGTGATGAGCTTTTAGATTTACTTAGCCTGACCTGAGCCAAAGGCAGACGCTCAACTGACTGAACCACCCAAGCACCCCTTTTCTCCACATTCTTGTCAACACTTAGTATGGCTTATCTTTTTGATGACAGTCATTCTAACAGGCATGAGGTGATATCTCATTGTAGTTTTGATTTGCATTTCCCTGATGATTAGTGATGTTGAACACATTTTCATGTACCTCTTGGCCATCTGTATGTCTTTTTTGGAAAAATATCTATTTAGATCCTCTGCCCAGTTTTTAATTGGATTGCTTGTTTTCTTTTGAGTTGTATGAGTGTATTTTTTAAATACATATTTTGGATATTAACCTCTTATCAGATATGTGACTTGCAAATATTTTTTCCTATTCAGTAGGTCATTGATGGCTTTCTTTGCTATACAGAAGGTTTTTAGTTTGATACAGTCCCACTTGTTTATATTTGCTTTTGCTGCCTTTGCTTTTGGCGTCAAATCTAAAAAAATAATCTCTAAGACTAATGTCTAGGAGCTTACTCCCTGTGTTTTCTTCTAGGAAGTTTATGGTTTTAGGTTTTATGTTCAAGTCTTTAATCCATTTTGAGTTGATAATTGTGTATGGCAAAAGATAGTGGTCCACTTTTATTCTTTTGCATGTGGCTGTCCAGTTTTCCCAACACTATTTATTGCATGTGGCTGTCCATATTCCCAACATCTTTCCCTACTGTATATTCTTGGCTTTTTTGTCATAGTGTTTTATTGTGTCTTGTAAGTTCTCTCTATATTTTGGATTAAAGTCCTTTGTTGGATATGTGATTTGCAAATATTTCTCCCAGTCTGTAGCTTGTCTTTCATTCTCTTGGATCCCTTTATGGAGCAGAGATTTTTAATATTACTGAAGATCAATTTATAATTTTTTAATGAATTTTGATGTTGGAATTATATCTAAGAACTCTTTGCTTAACCCAAGGCCACAAATATTTTCTTACATTTTTCTTCCAGAAGTTTTTTAGTTGTACACTTAAAATTTTTTTTTAAAGATTTTATTTATTTAACAGACAGAGACATAGCAAGAGAGGGCACACAAGCAGGGGGAGTGGGAGAGAGAGAAGCAGGTTTCCCATGGAGCAGGGAGGCCTATGTGGGGCTCGATCCCAGGACCCTGGGATCATGACCTGAGCAGAAAGCAGACGCTCAACGACTGAGCCATCCAGGTACCCCCGTCACCACTTCTTGAAAATACTATCTTTTCTCTGTTGAATTAACTCTGCACTTTTGTCAAAAATCAATTGTGGGTTTTGTGTGGGTCTCTTTTGGGACTCTATTCTGTTCCATGGATGTATATGTCTTTCATCAAAACTATACTATCTTGATTGTATAACTTTATACTAAATCTTAAAATCTGGTAGTAGCAGTCCTTCAACTTTGTTCATCTTTAAAACTGCTTGGGCTATTCTAATTCCTTTGCCTGTCCATATAAAATTTTATATTAAGTTTGCTCATACCTATCTAAAAAACCAGGCTGGGATTTTGACTGTGATTCCATCGAATCTTTAGATCAGTTTGGAGAGAATCAACATCATAACAATAGTGAATGTTCCAATATTCCAACACAGCATATTTTCCTGTTTATTTAGATCTTTAATTTCTTCCATGGTGTTTTGTAGCTTTCAGTATACAGATCTTGCACATATTTCGTTACACTTATACCTAAACATTTCATTTTTGGGGTGCTATGGTAATTTTTAAATTTCAAATTCTAATTGTTCATTCCTAGAATATAAAAATGCACTTGATTTTTAATATTAACCTAGTAATCTGTGACTTTACTAAACTCACTTACTGGTTCTAGGAGTTTTTTAGTCTGAGAATAGAGACAGTTTTATTCTTTTTTTTTAAAGATTATTTATTTATTAGAGAGATTGAGAGAGGGAGAAAGCATGAATGGGGTAAGGGGCAGAGGGAGAAGCAGACTCCCCACTGAGCAGGGAGCCCGATGCGGGTCTCAATCCACGGACCCCAAGATCATAACCTGAGCCGAAGGCAGACGCCCAACCAACTGAGCCACCCACGCGCCCCAGTTTTATTCTTTCTTTTCAAATCTATATGCCTTTTCCTGTTTTTGCCTTATTGCACTGGTTATAATTTCCAATGTTTAATGTGAGTAATGAGAGCAGACATCCTTGTCTTCTTCAGATATTAGGAGGAAACATTCAGTCTTTCCTATTAAGTGTAATGTTAGCTGCAATGTTTTGTAGACTTTCTATCTCAGGAGAAGGAAATTCCTTCTATTCCTAGTTTGCTGAGAGGTTTCTTTCTTTTTTTCAATTTTTAAAAAAAAATTATTCATTTGAGAGAGAGAGCGAGAGCACAAGCAGGGGGGAGGGTCAGAGGGAGAGGAAGAAGCAGACTCCCCGCCAAGCAGGGAGCCCCACTGGAGGTTCAATCCCAGGACCCCAGGATCATGACCCAAGATAAAGGCAGACACCTAACCGACTGAGCTACCCACGTGCCCCAAGAGGTTTTTTTTCAAATCATAAATAAGTGTTGAAATTTGTTAGATTTTTTTTCTGAACCTATTGAAATGATCATATGGTTTTTCTTTAGTCTGCTGAAATGAGGAGTTACATTGATTGATTTTTGACTTATTTGTCAGAGAGAGAGAGAGAGCACAAGCAGGGGGAGTGGCAGGCAGAGGGAGAAGCAGGCTCCCTGCTGAGCAGCGAACCGGACGTGGGGCTGGATCCCAGTCCCCTGGGATCATGACCTGAGCCGAAGGCAGACGCTTAACCTACTGAACCACCCAGGTGTCCCTACACCTCTGTATTATTTTATATATATACATATTTCATTAAAAAAAAACAACTTGAGTGTTAAAAACATTTCTTCTAGGGATGCCTGAGTGGCTCAGTCAGTTAAGCCTTTGGCTCAGGTCATGATCCCAGGGTCCGGTGATCAAGACCCACATCGGGCTCCCTGCTCAGCGGGGAGCCTGCCTCTCCCTCTGCCTGCCGCTCCCCCTGCTTGTGCTCTCACTCTCTCTCTCTGACAAATAGGTGGATAAAATCTTAAAAACAAAACAAAAAACAAAAAAAAAATTTTCTTCTGGAATGAGCTATTGTTACTATTATTATTATACAATTTATCAAAATAACATTAATATAATTCTGATAGTAAGAAAAAAATAAATTTTTTTTGGAATTGTATACCTAATGACGCAAATCAGTATGAAAACTTTTTTCAATTACTTTAAGCATCCATGAATGAATATTAGTTATTACTAAAATTTAATGATGTATTTCATTTAGATCAATATATAAAAATATCACTTCAAAATATAATCAATATAATAAAACTTACACTGCTTTGGTTTTGGTTTTGTTTTTTTAATATTTTTTTATTTATTTGAGAGAGAGAGAGTGAGAGAGAGGATAAAAGCCGGGTGAGGAGCACAGGGAGAAGCAGACTCCCTGCTGAGCAGGGGGCCCGATGCGGGACTCCATCCCGGGACTCCAGGATCATGACCTGAGCCTAAGGCAGCCACTCAACCGACTGAGCCACCCAGCGCCCCACTGCTTTGGTTTTTAAATTTAAAATTAAAAATTCAATTCCAGGGCGCCTGGGTGGCTCAATCGTTGAGCGTCTGCCTTCGGTTCAGGTCATGATCCTGGGGTCCCGGGATCGAGTCCCACATCGGGCTCCCTGCTCCGTGGGAAGCCTGCTTCTCCCTCTCCCACTCCCCCTGCTTGTGTTCCTGCTCTCGCTGTCTCTCTCTGTCAAATAAATAAAATCTTTAAAAAAAAAAAAATTCAATTCCAGTTACCTTAGTTACACATGGCTAGTGCTACTGTATTGTGAAGTATAAGTATAGAAAATGCCCCACATATAAGTCGCAAAGCTGGTCCTTATTATCTAATCAGCAAAATTTGATTTACTTTCTGTCAGAAAGTCTTCATTTCTCAACAAGAAATTATGTTAATATGCACTGTGATAACTTATAAAATTATAAAAACATTTTATAAGGGCTATACTTGTGATGAGCATAATGAAACATATAATTTTGTTGGATCACTATGTTGTACAACTGAATCTAATGTAACATTGTGTGTCAACTATACTTAAATTTTTTAAAAAATTAAAAATTTTAAAAATTAAAAAAAATTTTATAAAGATTTGTCATATAAAATAGGTTACTAAAAGCAGCCAAATAAGATTTTGAAGGTGGTCAATACAAACTTCTAGTGATAAAATAAGTAAGTTCTGGGCAATGTGCTGTACAGCATGGTGACTATAGTTAATAGTACTGTATTGTATATTTGGAAGTTGCTAAGAGGGTAGTTTTTTTTTTTTTTAAGATTTTACTTTTTTATTTGATAGAGAGATAGCAAGAGCAGGAACACAAGCAGGGGGAGTGCGAGAGGGAGAAGCAGGCTTCCCGCAGAGCAGGGAGCCCGATGTGGGGCTCGATCCCAGGACCGTGGGATCGACTTAACAACTGAGCCACCCATGCACCCCTAAGAGGGTAGATCTTGAAAGTTCTCATCAAAAGAAAAATATCTGTAACTATGTGTGGGTGACAGACATTAACAAGACTTATTGTGGTGATTATTTCATAATATCAATATATACATATAACAAATTATTATGTTGCATAACTGAAATTAATGTTATATGTCAATGATACCTCAGTAAAACATAAAGAAAAATGAAGGAACAAAAAATACTTAATCACTCATTTTTCATTAGATCAACTCACAAATTACTAAAATACAAACTATTACTTCTCTAAATAATTTATTTAATGTATAACTAGAATTTTAAAGATATGTATTTAAAAATAAGATATGGGGCACCTGGGTGGCTCAGTTGGTTAAGCGACTGCCTTCGGCTCAGGTCATGATCCTGGAGTCCCGGGATCGAGTCCCACGTCGGGCTCCCTGCTCGGCGGGGGGTCTGCTTCTCCCTCTGATCCTCTTCCCTCTCGTGCTCTCTGTCTCTCATTCTATTCTCTCTCTCTCAAATAAATAAATAAAATCTTTAAAAAAAAATAAATATAAAAATAAAAATAAGATATGTATTTAATAATGTCACAAGAACTTGAATGAGTGTCTCCTCTTTTTCACTCTGTAAGGTCAGTGACCACCGATTATTTTTCACTTTTGGCTTCAGCTTTTCGCCCAATATCTAGCATTAGCATTGGCACTCAATAAATGTTTTTTTAATGAATCATAAAGTTCATAATCATTAATACTATATAACTTCATATAGCCAAGTAAGTCTTGGTACTAGTACCTCAAAGGAAGAGCCAGAAACCCAACAGGGGAAACTAAGATGAGTAATATTCTCTCCTACTGCTTCTAATTCCTAATGATGGGAAGCCTCTTGACTGGTATTTATTCATTCAAAACATTACCCCATTCTTGAGAGATAATGGTATAGATCAGAATGATCTGCTTTTACCTAATGATCTGTCCTGGGCTTCATGTGGCAGGAATTTCTTTGGGGTTAAGTGGTAAATATACCAAGCTAACTTCAGACTAGTAAGTGAGGTTCTGTGCTAAAAGCATAAACCCTCTGAGGAAGAACTGGTGAAGGAACTTTGCATTTGCCTTGTAGGTTTCCAAAGAGGGCACAGGCTCACCTCAAAGACATAACAGGGGCACCTGGGGGGCTCAGTCGTTAAGCGTCTGCCTTTGGCTCAGGTCATGATCCCGGGGTCCTGGGATCGAGCCCCGCATCGGGCTCCCAGCTCCGCGGGAAGCCTGCTTCTCCCTCTCCCACTCCCCCTGCTTGTGTTCCCTCTCTCCCTGTGTCTCTCTCTGTCAAATAAATAAATCTTAAAAAAAAAAAAAAAGGCATAACAAAGTCCTCTAGGCAAAATCAAGGGATGCCGCGATTATTAGGCCAGCTACTGAAGAGTTAAGAAATGGACAGAAATCCAGGTGATGTTTTCTTGGAAACATCTTTGCCACTTACACCTCTTGTATGGAGCCCTCTGATGTTTCTACCTAAGTTTATCAGTTCAAGTAATATCAAATGTTTGATGTAAAACTTTATTGGGCCGTATTTTTTTTTTAAAGATTTTATTTATTTATTTGACAGAGAGATAGCGAGAGCAGGAACACAAGCAGAGGAGTGGGAGAGGGAGAAGCAGGCTTCCCGCTGAGCAGGGAGCCCGATGCGGGGCTCGATCCCAGGACCCTGGGGTCATGACCTGAGCCGAAGGCAGACGCTTAGCGACTGAGCCACCCAGGCGCCCCTGGGCCCTATTTTTTAAATCTACTTTACCACTAATATTAATTCTACCTTGAAATCTTCACTTAGGGATGCCTGGGTGGCTCAGTTGGTTAAGCGTTTGACTCTCGATCTCAGCTTGGGTCTTGATCTAAGGGGCATGAGTTCAAGCCCCGGGTTGGGCTCCATCCTGGGCATGGAGCCTACTTTTTTAAAAAAAGCAACCAAGTACATGAAGATACATAATAGGAGGTGAACATGGACAAGAAATACTTAATTCCTGACCACAGAGAACTTGGGGAATATATCACTTATCATTCAAATAGAAGACATTCAATAAATATTTGTAGAATGTACGTGAGAAAACTTTTTGTGGTAGGTGGGATTTTGAAATCTAGCATTGTTGCAGGATTTCTCTGCCTTTAGTGCCCGTGGTTCTTGGTCAGGCCGCTTCGGAGATTGAAGAGATAGCCCAGGTGAAGAGTGGTGAGCAGCAAAACAAAGTTTATTGAGCAATAATATAAAGCTCCCAGAGAGGGCAGGGGGCCTGAGATGGTTGCCCCCGGAGTTTCTAAGTTTAGGGGTTTTTATGAGCTCTTTTGCAGAACCATCTTAAGCAATCAGTGTTTGCTGAGTCCTGCCAATCAGGGCTTTGGTCATGTATCTGTCTACGTATTAGGTTAATATCAACATGCTGATGGTCTTTTTTTGGCTGACATCCCCGGGCTTATGTCTTAACTGCCCCTTGCCCATGATATTGATAAGTGTTTTCTGGTTAATTGCCTTATTTTAGGACGTTTTGCAGAAGTCATTTCTGCAAAGGCTGCAAAGCAGAATGCTAGTGCAGTCCTGTCTAAGCTGCAAAACAGGATGTTAGTACTATTTTATTTTTGCTGTTCTGACTCCATATTTTCTTGTTGGGGACCCTGGCCCTGACTACCTAATTGTCCAACTAACTCCTAACAGCATCTGTTGGAATTATAATTAAAATATAAGCTAGTTAGGGGCACCTAGCTGCTCAGTCAGAAGAGCATGCAACTCTTTTTCTCTTAGTCTGAGTTCGAGCCCCACATTGGGTGTAGAGATTACTTAAAAATATGTATATATAGGGACACCTGGGAGGCTCAGTAGGTTAAACATCTGGCTCTTGGTTTCAACTCAGATCGAGTTCTCAGGGTCCTGGGATCAAACCCCACATTGGGCTCCCCACTCAACGGGAAATCTGCTTGAGGATTCTCTTCCTCTTCCTCTGCCCCTCTCCCCCTGCCTCTCTAAAATAAATAAATAAATCTTAAAAATATATATATACATATAAACTAGTAGGACTGCAAGTCCACTAAATAATTAAATTAATAAATCACTTAAATTTATGATGATAGTGGTAAAGAAAAGAAATAAGGTAGATAATTAAAATTGCAGTTAATCTACCATATTCTAATGAAAGGGAAGTTACCATGAAGTTTAACTATCATCTGCAGGTAACTGGTAAAATTCCTAGGTGGCCAAAACCTTATCCTAGGAAGCACATTATTTTCTGGGAGAGGATATTCTCCCTTGAACTTTGTGGGTTTAAGTCAGATGTTGATTCAGAAATGATAAATTTGATCAAGAAAAAAAATTTTTTTTTTTTTTAAGATTTTATTTATTTGACAGAGTTAAGGATAGCAGGAACACAAGCAGGGGGAGTGGGAGAGGGAGAAGCAGACTTCCCATGGAGCAGGGAGCCCGATGTGGGGCTCCATCCCAGGACTCTGGGATCATGACCTGAGCTGAAGGCAGATGCTTAAAGGCTGAGCCACCTAGGCGCCCCAAGAAAAAAAATTTCTAAGGATGTACCACTTAAATAGGTTATTAAAAGCAACCAAGTAAGACTAAATCAACTTTGATGTGATACAAATTAATCTATTTTTTATTATAATGATAAAACATGATCCTAATCTAAGGATTTTATTACTTAATTTACAATAATGCAATATGTACAGATACAATTATATTATTATGCAAACAATGAATATTGTTTGTAAATATTAATGTATGATTAACATAACATAATAAAATTTTAAAAAACAAAACGTTATTTATAAGATTTTATTTTTATTTATTTGTCAGAGAGAGAGCACGAGCAGGGGAAGCGGCAGGCAGAGGGAGAAGCAGGCTCCCCACCAAGCAGGGAGCCCAATGCGGGACTCGATCCCAGGGCCCCGGGATCACCACCTGAGCCAAAGGCTTAACCAACTGAGCCACCCAGGCGTCCCCTAAAATTATGTCATTTATAAAGATGTGGCATTCCTCAGCAAATCTATGTGTGCATATTGATCTCTGATATTGTTTTTAAGGAATAGTTAAATAAGGATTATGAAATAATTCCATGAATTAAAGATGGACCCTAAATTATTCTATTAATTTTTCTGGATCCATCATCACATTTTCCCTGTGTATTTTAGTAAAAAGAGGAAGTGATATAACGGTAGAAATTCATCAGCTGCTCTAGCCACTAAAATATAATTTTGTTTTTTGGTAATAGAAGGCAGAAAATTTTAAACATTTCAAAAATGGCAATGAGGTGAAGGTGGTGGGGTGGGCAGAACATGCTAAGATGTCCCCTAATATTTCTGCCCTGCTGTATCTATCAGCCCTACCGCCGAGGGTGGCCGGGGCCTGTGAACACAGTGTGATAATTACTCATTTGATTAAGTCACCTTCTATAAATCTGTTTTAGCCCACTGGAGAGAGTCTTCTGCTGGCTTCCAAGAAGTAAGCTCTCCTGTGGGGAGGGAGTCTGTGAGCTGGCCATCCGACAGGGAACTGCAGGGGTCTTTAGGAGCGGCTGACATCAACAAGAAAGCTAGGACCCCTGCAGCTCCTACAACCGCCAAACTGAATTCTGCCAACAATCAGTGAGCTTGGAATAGGACCCCAAGCCTCAGATGAGGTCAACCCCCATGACTACACCTTGACTGCGGGCTGTGAGACCCTGAGTGGCAGATTCAGTTAAACCCTGCCAGGACTCCTGACCCATGGAAACTGCGATAATAAATGTGTGCTGTTTAGAGCTACAAAGTTCGGGGTTCACAGTGGCTTTTTATGCAACATGGGAAACTGATACAGATGGCCTGTAGTAAGGGAAGAAATATTTTTTATTTGATTTAATAAAACATGTGGTAACTATGGTATTTAATAATCCACACAGAATCTAAAATAAATTACATAAACTGTTTGTCTATGGATTTTATCCAGTGCCAAAAACTTGAAAAATTTGGTACTCCAGGGGTCTCTGGCTTGTTCAGTCAGTAAAGCATGTGACTCTTGATCTCTGGGTTATGAGTTTGAGCCCCACATTGGGTGGACTATTTACTTAAAAAAAAAAAAAGGTACTTCAAGGGAAACTTTCTACTTACCTTTAAAAGAATCAGCCTGGGGTACCTGGGTGGCTCAGATGGTTAAGCATCTCCCTTCGGCTCAGGTCCAGATCTCAGGGTGGTGAGATCAAGCCCCACCTCGGGCTCTGCTTAGGATTCTCGCTCTCTGCCCCTTCCCCCCCCCCCCCCCTCCCCCCCCAACCCCCCCCCCAAAAACAATAAACAAACAAGTTCGTTTTAAGCCTTTCAATAGTTCCAGAAGATTCTAGAACTGAAGTTCTCTTTGCTTTTCCCAGACTTTCCTTCATGAACAGTGCATTCTTGGACAACAGTTGAAGGATGAAAGAAATTAGGTTAAACAAGAATCGCCATTGCTCCCATTGTCCACGCTGATTTCAGAACATCCCAAGGCCAGCACACCCCATTTGTAAATAAGTGTTCCACCCTTAGCAGGAATATGTTTAAGTCTGGGAAAGGCAGGAAGCTAAGGAGGGCTTATGGCATTTTGATTAAACATTAAACTGGGCCATGTCCCATTGTCCATTTGTACGGCATTTTAGAAGTTGTCACCTTTGGGGACTTCGTTACAGGGCAGTAGTATTCAGGACAGAGGTGGGCAGTGACTTTTCTTTGTAAAGTAGTAGAAATGCTGTCATGAAAGGGAAACGGGTAAGGATAGCCTGAATCAGGCTCCCGAAGGGTATAGTTGAGGGTATGGGAATACAATTTTCTTACATTATATGCACCTGCCTATTGCCTGGCAAATCTTCCAGTACTCCAGTTTGAAGACGTCGGCCCTAGAATATGAATTAATCCTGGTGAGTGACTGTGTCTTATGATCTTTATTCCGTCTAGTCCTCCCTTCCTTTAACACTGGGTGAGGCAAGTAATAGAAGAGTAGACAATGGCCTCTCAGTGGGTGCAGGAGCTTCTGGTCTGCCAGAAAGCGTCCCTCCTCCCGGAGAAGGAAGCATAACCCAGTCCGATTCTTGCTTCATAATTCTCGCTTACATTTATTTCCCAGAGGCCATCTTTTTACCACCTCATTACTCCAGAAATTACCATGTGAAATGAACCACTCTCCTCTAAGCACTATAAATCCAACACAGATGTGTTGAACACCTACCTCGCCAAAGTTCTGTGCTTCAGTGCGGGAAGGGGATGCTGATATGAGAGGCAGGTTCCTGAGTTCTGGGTACTCACAGTTGAGTTGGGAAAACTTCATGTACAGAAGATCCAAACATAGGATCATTTTTTTTTTTTTTAAGATTTTATTTATTTATTTATTTATTTGGCAGAGACAGCGAGAGAGGGAACACAAGCAGGGGGAGTGGGGGAGGGAGAAGCAGGCTTCCCGCCGAGCAAGGAGTCCGATGCGGGGGCTTGATCCCAACACCCTGGGATCGTGACCTGAGCCCAAGGCAGATGTCTAATGACTGAGCCACCCAGGCGCCCCAGGATCATTTTGTTTTAAACAACATCTATGCTCCTGAAGATCTCACATCAAACATGACGCTTTTCAAGACTAATTTGGACAAAGGTCTGCGGTGAAATGATTTTTGATTAACAGCTAAAGTATCAATAATATTTGCAATTGACTCAGCTCCCCAGCTCTGAAATCACGTAATTCTTGAATTTTTTAACTTAGGAAGTTTGCATTATCTCCATATTTACATATTCAAAAGAACATTTAATGTTCTTATGTTACAGGATCGCACTGTTTTATTTTTTTATCTTTTTAAAAGATTTTATTTATTTATTTGAGAGCGAGAGAACGAGCCGGGGGAGGGGCAGAGGGAGAGGGAGAAGCAGAGAGCAGGGTACCTGACTTGTGGCTCAATCCCGGGGCTCCATCTCAGGACCCCAAGATCATGACCCGAGCCCAAGGCAGATGTTTAACCGGCTGAGCCACCCAGGCGCCCCAGGATCTCACTGTTTTATAATACAAATTCTCAAATAGTGCATCTGCACTGACCAAGGAAGAAAAGTACTGTAGCATAGTTGAATGTGTTTTACAGAGAGCACTTTACTCTGTAAATTAAACATCGGTACTTGGAGATGTTTCACCTGGCACTTGGTAGGCAGTCAACACATGAGTATTGCAATGACACTGTACATATACAGTGGAAATGAGGCAATTCAGAAATCCTGAATGAGTTGAGGGAGATTTTTGGGGGGAGTTTAAGGGCAAACATTAATATACCTTAAAACACACACACACACAGAACAGGAAGGAAGGAGGTAGTTTTGCTTTGCCTGAGGCTAGAATGTAATTGGTCTGTTCTGCCCCCATTGGGATTTGCAGTTTCCCTTTCCTGCCATCCAGCTTTCTGGGTGACCTGGAGTGGGGAGGAAGGCTTTGTTCTTCCCTCATTAATTCCTTCCCTCGAAGACCTAAGAGAGCTGGATAAGGGAGACAAAAAACCTTAACCTAGCAAGCTGGAAGAGGGTCAATCAGAAAACACACTCAAAAGCAAACTCAGTGCATTGCCAAGGGGAATGGAACCCTGAACCACAGGAGGATTGTATCCAGAGACCGTAGATGTAATCTCCACCTCAGAGCTCCAAAAGTGGGGGTGGGGCGCTGGAGAGCTGGCTGACTGCAGGTCAGCACTAAAACAGTTTGAAACTTTCGGGGATTGGGAAGGTACCAAAATCTAAATCTTAATGTAAGATCTTAAAGTTTTCTTTACATAATCCAACAGAAGGCAATGGCAGTTTCTAGGGCCCTTATTATGCAAAAATGCTCAGTCAATCTTTGATGGGAGTCATTTTAAAGATAGAAGAATGGGCTACCTTCCTGCCTGGCAGTGGTTACAAATCAGAATGCTGAGGCCATACCCCAGACTAATTACATTGGAATCTCGGGGGCGGGGGGTGGGATCCAGGCGTTAATATTTGTAAAGCTGCCCAGCTGATTTCAGTATGCTGTGAAGCCCCACCTATGGGCACTTTTATAGAGAGCTGGGTAGCCCGGTCCTTACCTTTCAGGCAGGCGCTCATTGAATTTAAGTTAACATACTCTGTTTAGAAGTCAAAACGTTTGATTTAGTCTGCAATAAAAACTGAAGAGTAGTTATGATATTAGGGCATAATTGATATTTACAGCAAATATTCCATAGGAACTATGTAGAAGGCATTCCTTCATATTTATTAGCTGACTGCCCCCTCTTCCTTTTTGCTTTTCGAGCACAGTAATCTTAAATGAAATGGTACTTTAAGGCCTGGGAGACTCTAATTTATTAATCTTTCTGGGCCCCAGGTTTAAAAAAAGTCTATAACCTCAATTTTATGTAGTTTGTACCCTGACACTGACAAAGTAGGCAATTAGCTATGAGCAGGGAACAAGGGCTATCCCACTGATAAAAGGGCAGAAACCAAGTTCCAAACAGCTGGGTCAGACCCCAGCGGATACGCGTGCCATGCGGTCTTCCCTAGGACCACTGCCCTACAGTAACCTAGAGCTTCATTATAATATGTTTACATTGTCGTTTTGACCCCCTCACAGCATGGTTGGGGGAAGGATCCTACAGGGCCCCAAACTGCCCCTCCCAACCGGTAGGAGGAGTCCCTTGGATGATTGGCTGCAACCTTGGTCAGGAACTGCCCTGGCTATGACCCATCACCTATTTAAACATAAAAAGAAGTGTGCCTGGCTGGCTGAGTTGGTAGAGCATGAGACTCTTGATATGGGGAGGGGGAGGGGTGTTGTGAGGTTGAGCCCAGCTTGGGCATAGAGATTGCTTTGAAAAAAAAGAAAGACAACCCTGACCCCCTCTTAGTGCATCGCCCTCCCCCCTCTCTGGGCCTACCCACTCTTCCATCTCCAGAGTGTACCTTCCCTTAAACTGCTATTAAACACTTGCTTGCTTAAGAGTTTGGCTCTGAATTCTTTCTTGGCCGAATTTAAGAACCGAGGCCAGGGAACGGACTCGCCCTTGACCAAACTGCTTCACTTAAGCAACGGCAGCCAGAAGGATCTTTATCTTTTTAATCAAGGTAAAATGTACATACAGTGAAATGCACAAATATTAACATTCTGATGTTTTGATAAATGAATACATCTGTGCAGCCATGACCCCAGACATTTCTTTATGCCCCTCACAGTCTGTCCTACCCCTCTCCCTGTAGGGAACTGCCCTTTGGACTTTTATTATCCTCGATCAGTTTCACCTGTTCTTGAACTTCACTGAAATGGACTCTCACATCATGCACTCTTTCACAGTGATCTTTTAAAATTTATTTTTAAAGTTTGTTTATTTATTTAATCGCTACAGCCAATGAGAGGCTCAAACACAGAACCCTGGGATCAAGAGCCGCATGCTCTTCTGACTGAGCCAGCCAGGCACCCCGGATCTTGAAAAATTTAAGATTTATTTATTTATTTATTTATTTATTTGAGAGAGAGAGAGAGCACGCGTGCATGCATGTCACACACACACACACACGCAAGCGGGGGGTGGGGGGAGAGAGAATTCTCAAGCAGACTCCCCTTTGAGCTCTGAGCTAAAGCAGGGGCCATCTCAAGACCCTGAGCTCATGACCTGAGCTGAAACCAGGAGTTAGCTGCTTAACTGACAGAGCCACCCAGGTGCCCCTGATCTTTAAAAATTTAAAACACAAATTAGATCATGTTAATCCTCTGCTAAAAATCTTACATGGCTCCCTCTTACTTTTGGAATAAAATCCAGATTCCTCCTTGTGGCCAGCAAGACCCTGTATCCCTCTCAGTCCTCCACCATCGTCTCTAAACTCTACTCTGTGCTCATTATTATGGTTATGGTGTTCTCTCCACACAGGTCTTTCCCAGAGCCTTCCTACTTGGCGTCTTTGCTCAGCTGTATCCCTCTTCACTCCTATTGGCCTTTAGGCATCATCTTAAATGTTACTTCCTCTCAGAGGTATTCCCTGTTGCCCCAATTCTAAATTACGTTCTCCTTTGTTCTTTTCATTTCTGCCACTATCACAGTTAATAATTATCTATATGTGTTTATTCTACTTTAAGACTGTTCATCTCCCTCACTTTACCCACGAGGGTGGTGGCCATGTTTGTTTTGTTTACCACTGTGTTTCTAGACCCTCGCCCAGAGCCTGAAACATGTTAGGTGTCCAATGAATATGTGTTAAAATAAATGGATGAAATGGTTTAATTGGACTCTTGAGCCTACTGTATTGCAAAATGAGAAAAAAAGGGATAGAAAAGAAAGGCAAGAAAGATGTGGGCAAGTGAGGGTAGGATTCCAAGGCAGACCAGCTTCTCCTTTAACCTTGAGTACGGAGAGTGAGGAGCAACAATGGAAAGAACACTTGGGAAGAAGTTAGATCACCTGGCTCAGTGACTTCTCTGTACCTGTTCCTCATTTATAAATAATAGAAGATTTCATCAGTACTGTCTCACCCCCATGCAGCATTTGGAAATATAGGAGGGAAATTTCCAGAGTCACAATAACTGAAGACCACTATTGGCCTTTATTAATTTGGAGCACCAGAATGTTAACTGTGTACAGTGTATGAGACCGTCTTCATCTTGTGTCATCCGAAATACCAGTGCTGAGAAATACTATAATAGTAGGCAGGGCCGGTGGTTCCCCATTTTGTGATATTTCATAGGTTAGCTTCCAGGAGAATGCTTATTACATTTAAATTACCTTACTTAGTAAATTATCTACCTATAAGTCAAACTGCTTGATTTAGTCTGTCATAACTCAAGGGTAGACCTATCAGGGCATGATTGATACTTGAGGTGATACATACTCCACAGGAATATATAGAAGATATCATATTTCTGTATTAGTTAGCTCCTTCCACTTCCCTTTTTTGGTAAGCATTTCTCCAAGAGATTTAAAGAGCTTGATGCTCTTTCACTCTTCCTTAGTTGGTGTGTAGGTAGAAGTGAGTTCACACTTGTGAACTGGTTCTGGACTGAATGGTCGTGCCCCACCCCCTTCACACATTGAAGCCCTCATGCCCAGTGTCATGGGATTTGGAGGTGGGGCCTTTGGGAGGTAATTAGATTTAGACGAGGTCTTGAGGGTGAAGCCCCCATGATAGGATCCTCAGAGGAAGCCTTCTAAGAGACAGAGACCAGAGCTCCCTCTCTCTGCCATGTGAGGACTGTGAGTAGGTGGCCGTCTGCAAGCCAGAGAGAAGCTTTTCCCCAAGGAACGAGATTGGCCATCGCTTTGACCTGAGACTAATTTTAGCCTCCAGAACTGAGAAATAAATTCCTGTTGTTTAAACCACTCAGTTTATGGTAGTTTGTTAGGGTAGCCTGAACTAAGACACAAAGTAAGGCTCGAAGAAGAGACATATTAAAATTACACGGAGAACCCTCCTGTGGCAAAGTTGCTATTTTTAATGTTGTGTTTCCTAGCCTAACATTTTGCCCACCAGAAATGACTTTTCAGTTATAGTAATTAAGGAGACTATTTGCTAAATGTAGTCTCATCTTCACAATTCTAAGGTCCTTGACTGCTCTAAAATTCTATGTTGCTAAAAAATATATACAGTGGAAACAACACAAATGTCCATCAGTGACAACTGGATTAAAAAAATGTATATCCATACAAGGGAATAGTATTTGACCATAAAAAGGAATGAAACACTATACATGCCACAACATGGAGGAATCTTAAAAACATTGTGCTAAGTGGAAGAAGCCAGTCACAAAAAAACAAAAACGCTTCCAATTATATGCAATGTCCAGAAAAGGCAAATGTGTAGAGACAGAAAGGAGATTAGTGGTTTCTTAGGACTGGGGGCAACAGGCAGAAAGGGAGGGATAGCTAAAGAGTACAGGTTTTGGGGTGCCTGGATGGCTCAGTCAGTGGAGCATGCAGCTCTTGATCTCAGGGTCATGAATTCGAGCCCCACAATGGGCATAGAGCTTACTTTAAATAAAAGGATATAGGTTTCTATTCGAGGTGATGCAAATTTCTAAAATTGACTATGGTGATGATTGTGAATATGCTACATACACTTTATTTTTTTTTTAAAGATTTTATTTGAGATAGCGAGGGAGCACATGCACACAAGCAGGGTAGGGGCAGAGGGAGAGGGAGAAACAGGCTCCCCACTGAGCAGGGAGCCTAAGTGAATATGCTAAATACACTTTAAATGGGTGAAGTATATGATATGTGAATGTACATCAATAAAGCTATTTTTAAAATACAAAAAGGTGTTCAACTTCATTCATAATTAAAGAAATGAGAATCAAAATAACGGTGAGCAACCATTTTTCATCCATCAGATTGGCAAACTTTTTTTTTTTTTTTAAGATTTTTATTTATTTATTTGACAGAGAGCGAGATAGCGAGAGCAGGAACACAAGCAGGGGGAGTGGGAGAGGGAGAAGTAGGCTTCCTGCCGAACAGGGAGCCCGGTGTGGGACTCGATCCCAGGACCCTGGGATCATGACCTGAGCCGAAGGCAGACGCTTAACGACTGAGCCACCCAGGCGCCCCTTGGCAAACATTTTTAAGTCAATATGTATCATGGGCAAGAGTGTGGGGAAGTTAGTACTCCTATACACTGTTGGTGGGAGTATAAATTGAGGCACTCTTCCTGGAGGGAGATTTGGTAAGATCATTCATGATTCAATATACATACACCTTTTGATTTAGTCATCCCACTTCCAGGAATTTATTCTACTGTACATTTATTGAGCATTAAAATAATTATTACAACACTGATTACAATTGAAAAATATTAACAATTGAAAGTCCATTAATAGAGTATTAAGTAAAATAAATTATAAATCCATATAAATTATAGGTTTGTGCTTGATTAAATGAATGAAGGCATAGCATATACTATTTTGTGTGAAAAGGGAAGAAAATAAGAATAAGAATATATATATGTATTTGCATAAAGAAGGATACACAGTAAATGAATATAAATGATTATCTGATTAAGTGGGAACTAGGTAGATGGTAGATAGAAGTGGATGTGAGACTTTTCACTGAATACCTTTTTATATTGTTTTATTTTTGAGCCATGTGAATAACCTAAAAAATTAAATTAAAGTTAATAATATAACTGGAATAAAAGAATAAAGCTTATCTACAAAAAGTAAAATACAACTTATACAGGATACACTAAAGTGAAAAAGCAAGTTGCAGAATAGTATATAAAACACTTTTACATTTAGTCATCTAACAAATACTTTTAAGTCCATAATATATGTTCTAGAATCTAGGGTTATAGAAGTAAACGAGGCAGCCAAGGCTCTGGTTATCATAAAGATTACATTTTAGGAGTGAGTAGGTATGCAAGCACATAAATAAACAAAGGTAACAGATACTTCGGTTGGGAAATAGTTATTTGATGGATGTCACAAAAAGCCTGAGGAAGTGACAAATGAGCTGACATCTGAATGAGGAGGATGTGGGAAAAAAGTGGTTTAGGAAAATAATGTACCGAGTGCAAAGGTCCTGAGGCTGGAACAAGTCGGCAAGTTTGAAGATCTGGAACTTAAAGTTCCTGCATAACAGGGGAAAGTGGTAGGAGATGAAGTCGGAGTGGTAGTCAGGGAACAAATAATGGATTTAAATTAAAAAATAATACATATGTTTAGGGCGCCTGGGTGGCTCAGTTGGTTAAGCGACTGCCTTTGGCTCAGGTCATGATCCTGGAGTCCCGGGATCGAGTCCCGCATCGGGCTCCCTGCTCAGCGAGGAGCCTGCTTCTCCCTCTGACCCTCCCCCCCCCTCATGTACTCTCTCTCATTCTCGCTCTCTCAAATAAATAAATAAATCTTTAAAAAAAAAATAATACATATGTTTATACAGAAATTGCAAATATTTGAAGGACACACAATCTTAACATTATTAAGTGGCTGTTTTGTGGTTGGGTATTGGGGACTCTTTAAATTTTCTATCTTTAAGAGAAGTCCGGATTTCTTAAAGTATTTAAAAATGCATAAAATAAGGGCGCCTGGGTGGCTCAGTCATTAAGCGTCTGCCTTCGGCTCAGGTCATGATCCCAGAGTCCTGGAATCGAGCCCCACATCAGGCTCCCTGCTCGGCGGGAAGCCTGCTTCTCCCTCTCCCACTCTCCCCGCTTGTGTTCCCTCTCTCGCGGTCTCTCTCTCTGTTAAAAAAATAAATAAAAAATCTTAAAAAAAATAAATAAAAATGCATAAAATAAGAAATATGCTTCAAAAAAAGTTTTTTTTAAATGCAGAATATTGAGTAGAAATCTAGTAAAATGAATACTATCCCTAGAAGCTCGACGATTCCTTTGGTTCTGGTCCCTCTAGTGGCCATCCTGGGGTACTTCTGGTGGCTATGTCCAAGCACAAGCAACCTATGGTGAGAGCCAAAAAATCTTCAATGAAACTCTGACACACTCAGAAGGTTAAATTCTTGAAATTGTGTAATCCTTGCCGAATGGTGGGTGGAGAAAACCCCCAAATCGCTACAGTGATTGTTACAATCACCTACTGTACATCATGAAGCAAGGGCCAGCAAAATCTTCAGATTTTTTTTTTTTTTTTAAGATTTTATTTATTTATTTGACAGAGAGACACAGTGAGAGAGGGAATGCAAGCAGGGGAAGTGGGAGAAGGAGAAGCAGGCTTTCCGCGGAGCAGGGAGTCCAATGCGGGGCTCCATCCCAGGACCCTGGGATCATGACCTGAGCCTAAGGCAGACACTTAACGACTGAGCCACCCAGGCACCCCAAAATCTTCAGATCTTGAAACATGAAGAAAATGCCGCAGGTCAGTTGTCTTGCAACTATCCAGGCCCTGGTCACCATCTCTTCTGAGCCTTTGCTCAGGCCTATACTGCCTTGTCTTTTCTCCACCTGGATAAGTTATGATTCTCTCCTATCTTAGGCAGCTCACCCCTCTGCACAGCTTCCCCAACAGCTCACTTTGTCCATTTCTTAACCCGTCCCTAAGTACGTCCTGACCAGGATAAAAATAGCTGACATTTAGGGAGCTGTCACGGGGTACCAGATACCATGTTAATTCATGTTACCTTGTTCAGTCCTCAAATCAACCCTGTGACGTATTTGCTATTATCACTACCCTTATACAGATGGAGAAGGGCAACCTAAGGCACAGGGCCCTACAATAGGATCATGGTTGGAATTGAATCCCTGTCTGACTAGACCACATGCATTGAACCAGTTACCTATACTTGAATATATGGCTTCTTATCTAGATAGATATTGCATATATATATTTTAATCAGTGTAGATCATGGATCATAAACTCAGATGTGTATAGGGACTAGGATGTGAGTGCAGAGAACTTGGTATTACACTCTGTATTTTCTCAAAGGAATATGTCCTCTTGTTTTTCTTGAAACATAGGGCCTTCTTGCTCTGTCTTTTGTTGTTCTACATTGGATAAAAATAGGGATCAAGGGCGCCTGGGTGGCTCAGTTGGTTAAGCGACTGCCTTCGGCTCAGGTCATGATCCCGGAGTCCTGGGATCGAGTCCCACATTAGGTTCCCTGCTCGGTAGGGAGCCTGCTTCTCCCTCTGACCCTCCCCCCCTCTCATGTGCTCTCTGTCTCTCTCATTCTCTCTGTCTCAAATAAATAAATAAAATCTTAAAAAAAAAATAGGGATCAAGAAATATTTCACTTTTCTCTTAGCTGTATGATAAAACTGTAAGTGATAATGCCTGGCAACTGACACTTGGCCTCAGTGTCAGAGAACAACAGGGAATCAGGAGGCTGACACAACAATACAGGCTCCTTCTACAAGGGGGTAGTCCCACTTTAGCTCCAGGCAAATGTTGCCACTTGGAGTGGCAAGTGAACCCCAAACTGTCAGATCTTCCAGTGCTTCAAAAGGAAGTAGAAGCCTGGTGTTTTATGTAAATTTTCCCAATTTTAAAATGTTGGCAACTAATTCACAACTAGGAACACGGTTTCGTAGGCCTGATTTGATCTGTGGGTCACAAGTTCAATCTTGTCTCTTTAATTGCAATGCAAGTTCCTTGTGAGGAACCACTTAAAACAAATTCCTTTTAGACCTTTCACAGTGCTGGGTACATACCATGTATTCAAAGAATTTGTGCTGAGCCACGAAGCTGCTCATGAGTGTTACTCTATATTTAGATTTCAATTCCTTTTGGCAAACATTCATTTGGCAGCTTGGGCTTTCACAGAATCATACGGTATCTGTGAATTTACCACAAAATCAGATGGATTCTCTGAATTTACTAAAGAGGATGGGGCCTATGACATAGAAAATATTCATCAAAATTTCTTGCTTTGGGGGATGTCTGAGTGGCTCAGTCGGTTAAATGTCTGCCTTTGGCTCAGGTCATGATCCCAGGATCTGGGATTAAGTCCCACATCAGGCTCCCTGCTCAGCGTGGAATCGGCTACTCCCTCCCCCCTGCTCGTGCCCTCTCTCACTTTCTCTCTCTCAAATAAATACAATCTCAAAATAAATAAATAAATAAATAAAATTTCTTGTTTTGGGGATGCTGGGCTGGCTCAGTCAGTAGAACATGCAACTCTTGAACTTGGGACTGTGAGTTCAACCCCACTTTGGATGTAGAGATAACAAAAAAATAAAATTTAAAAAATAGTAAGTTTCTTGTTTTTATTCCACTAATTTGCCTGAGTAATAATCCTCAGATTAATATTCTCAGTCTTGGTTATACCTTGATGCACATTAGAATCACTGGGAGAAACTTTACAAGATACTCCTGCCACACCCACAGAGACTACTTTTTTTTTTTTTTAAGATTTTATTTATTTATTTGAGAGAGAGAGAATGAGAGAGAGCACATGAGGGGGGGGGGTCAGAGGGAGAAGCAGACTCCCTGCCGAGCAGGGAGCCCGATGCGGGACTCGATCCAGGGACTCCAGGATCATGACCTGAGCCGAAGGCAGTCGCTTAACCAACTGAGCCACCCAGGTGCCCCGAGACTACTTTTTAATTAGTCTGCAGGATGGTCCTGGCATTGGTATGTGTGTAGGTATACATATATACATATGTGTGTGTGTGTGTATTCACCAGGTGATTTTAATATGTAGCCATACTAGCGGATCACTTGTCTAGGTTCTGGGAATCAGAACTCATAGGACCAGAGAATCACAGATCTTACTGCCAGGAGTTATCTCATGAATGATTTGGTCCAGTTTCATGCCCTTAAGTCACTATTTTCCTAAAATTACCATCATACCTGATTTGATTACTGTATTACTAATATACTCCACTGTAATTCTATTTGAGAAGGGGGAAAAAGGCTGAAACGTCAGGGACTTATTTATTTAATTAAAAAAATTTTTTTTTAATTTTTAAAGATTTTATTTATTTATTTGACAGAGAGCACAAGCAGGGGGAGCAGCAGGCAGAGGGAGAGGGAGAAGCAGGGAGCCAGATGCAGTGCTCGATTCCAGGACCCTGGGATCAGGACCTGAGCGGAAGGCAGACCCTTAACTGACTGACCCACCCAGGCGCCCCAAAAGATTTTTTATTTTTAAATAATCTCTACACCCAACGCAGGGCTCAAATTCACAACCCCGAGATCAAGAGTTGCATGCTCCACTGACTGAGCCAGCCAGGCACCCCCTGTCAGGGACGTATTTAAGTGCTTCCTTCCCAAACATTATCAAGTGACTATTTAAGGAATTTCACTGTTTAAAATAAATCTGTTATAGGGGTGCCTGGGTGGCTCAGTTGGTTAAGCGACTGCCTTCAGCTAAGGACATGATCCCAGGGTCTTGGGATGGAGCCCCACAGCGGGCTCCCTGCTCCGTGGGAAGCCTGCTTCTCCCTCTCCTACTCCCCCCTGCTTGTGTTCCCTCTCTTGCTGTCTGTCAATTAAATAAATTAATAAAATCTTTTAAAAAAATAAATCTGTTATAGTAATAGACACAAACCAGTGACTTCTTTGTTTACTAACAAATGGCATATTAACCTTTTTTGATTATTAAAATGAGTAATTTTTTAAAATTGAAAATATACATACATTTAGTAAAAATTCCGAAGGTGTGAAAGTATACAGTAAAGTTTACCTACCATTCCTATACTTGGGCCATCTAGTCCCCCTCTCTGAAGGCAAGTACTCATGGATTTTTTTATGTATCTTTCCAGAGGCATTATTACCATAGTTTAGTTATTTTTTATTTTTATCCTTGAGATAGGAATTTTTAGTCACTCTTTTTGACAAATCCTTGAGAGTAACGGTGCTAAGGTATCAACAGCCTTTAAAGAATCTTTCACAAATTCTACTCTATGTCTGACTAAACAGAAAGACCCCTTTTTAACACCCTGTGCTGGTCTCAAAATGCTGTTTTGCTCAAGGCCAGGGAGGGATTTTATTAGTTTGTTTTACAAATTGGTGACACTGACACGCATGGAGGCTAACGTCCTGGCAGGCTCCGTTTTCTTTCCACTGGATCTCACGCAGGAGCGCAGTAGCGTTTGAGGAGCAGGCTTTGGGAGCTGGGAGCTTGCAACTTTTTTTTTTTTTTTTTTTAAATCACAGCTTACAAGCGGTGTCCACGATCCCAGCCTGAGCAGGAGCAGGGGCCTGCGTTGTGGGAAATCAGGGCGAACGGTTGAAGGCAGTTTCTGGAACTTGGATTTAGCGCCTTCAAAGCTCGGGTTGCGAAAAACCGCAAGGGAAAAGTGCCGGTTTTGTTTAGCACGACAGGAATTTGGCGCGAGACTGGAAGGAAAAGAGGGGCAGGAGAGCAGCCAGTCTGAGAACGACTCGGGGTGCTGCGCGGAGCCCCCTATAGGCTCCCTAATTTCTTTCCTCGCTCGGCGCTTCTGAGACTTGTAGTGTCCTAACTTTTAGTTTTTCTCCTTTTTGTTTCCACCAACCTTTAGCTGTTTTTCCCTTCCCACTTAAAGACTACCGCATTTGATGGGGGGTGGGGGGGTAAAAACCAACAAAACAAAAAACAACACTTCCGGAGGGATGGTTCCTGGAGGCGGGACGTAACTGGGACTTCCCGCGAAGCCGCGTTCACGCTAATCCCGCGATGCTTCCTGGGAGTTGTAGTCTTGGGGTGCGCGACGCCTCCCGGGCCAGGGGAGATTAGGTGTTTTTTCTGATCTGGTTTGTTCTGGGTTTGGGCATCTGAGTCAGCGAGTCTTGAGGTGTAAAGAGCTTTAACTCTGTTAAAAAGTTCTACATGATTCCTACTATATATTTTGCAGTATGTATTTTTTAACGGTGTTTTTTCAATGACCGTATGTAAATAAAATGAATGGTAGTTGCTCTTTTAGAATATTAAAAAGCATAACAAGAAAACAGAAGTGGTGGTATGACTACGTTGACTTGGTACCAACAGTTCAGAAAGGTATAGACTGAAACTAAAAGCCTTACTTCTTACCTGCCCAGCTCCCTCCGTAAGAAGAAAAACCCCAGCCTTTTAAAGAAAAAATTATAGGTGCAAATGTACATATTATTAAAAAGTATACAAAAGTGATAGTGCTATAATACTCTTCTCAAACTTCCTTTTTCATTTGATAATCCATCTTGGAGATCTTTCCATACTTGCACAGAAAGAGCTATCTTACTCTCTTTTCAATGGCTGTATTGTAGTTTATTCCACAAATATCATAATTTATTCATCTACTGCCATCTTCTCTGTTCCATTGAGGGACATTTCAGTTGGTTCTAATTTTTTTTCTGTTGCAAAGAATGTTGCAATGATCGCCTTGAACATATTTTGGTGTAAATCCACAGGGTAAATTCATAGAGACAAAATTGCCTGGTTAAGGAGATGCAGCTTTAGAAGTTAATAAATACTACCAAATTGACAAATTGTGCCAATTTACACTCTTATCCAATAATGTATAAAGGTATTTACTTCCTCACTTCTGCTCTAGTGTTGGGTATTATCAAACTTCAGAGATTCCACTTCTCTGAAAGGTGAACAAGTCATAAATGAGGTTGCACTCCTGTGTGTATTGGCCATCTGTATTTCTGAAATACAGATATTCTGTACAAACAAACATATTCTCTGCTCAATTTTCTACAGGGTTGTTAATTTTTTTCTTACTGATTTGTCTGCGCTTCTTGAAAATTAAGGAAGTTAGTCTTTTGTCTATTACCGGAATTGTGAAATTTTTCTCCTAGTACATCATTAACCTTCTTTTTTTTTTTTAAAGATTTTATTTATTCATTTGAGACACAGAGATATATATATAGAGAGCGAGCATGAGCAGTGGGAGAAGCAGGGGGAGTGGGAGAGGGAGAAGCAGGCTTCCCACTGAGCCAGGAGCCCGATGCGGGGCTCGATCCCAGGACCCTGGGATCATGACCTGAGCAGAAGGCAGACGCTTAACCATCTGAGCCACCTAGGTGCCCCACATTATTAACCTTCTGATTTTGCTTTTGTATTTTTTTTTTTTTTGCCACACAAATGCACTTTATATTGATATACTCACATTGGGGGGCCTGGGTGGCTCAGTCGGTTAAGGCCACAGACTCTTGATCTCAGCTTGGGTCCTTTTTTTTTTTTTTTTAAGATTTTATTTATTTACCTGACAGAGAGAGAGAGCACAAGCAGGGAGAGTGGCAGGCAGAGGGAGAGGGAGAAGCAGGCTCCCCGCAGAGCAGGAGGAGCCTGAGGTGGGACTCGATTCCAGGACCCTGGGATCTTGACCCGAGCCGAAGGCAGTCGCTTAACCAAAGGCGCCCTCAGCTTGGGTCTTGATTTCATGGTCTGAGCTCAAGCCCCACGTTGGGCTTCATGCTGGGTATGGAGCCTACTTAAGAAGAAAATTATATGCTCATGTTTATTAATTTTTTCTATGGCTTCTGGGTTTTGATTATATGCAATTTATTTTGGCATAAGGAGGAATGGTTCTAGCTTTATCATTTATCATTTCTCCAAATACTACCCAGAGGTCCCAACATGACTTTTGTTACCTTTATTGGGGAAAAAGCCCCAATGAACATTAAAAACATACCCTATTAAAAACATACCCAAAGATACTATGGCAGGATTGGAGGTTTATTTTGGGGAAAGAATAGAAATAAGTAAGTGGCACTCCAACTTTTCTCAAAACATCTGCTTATCTTGTATTATTGCTTTCTCTGAACAATGCCCCATAAGGGCTGCTTCTATTTATTAAAATAAGTAATGAAAACTTTTCTAAATAATATACAACTTAAAAAAGAGAAAAAAATTATGAAAATGATTTTAAAAGTGAGAATTATTGAAGTAGAATTCCCAAATTGAAAAAAGTATTATGTATGTTTAGATATAAGGCAAAGTTTTCCCCCAAATCATGCTTTAGAATAAAAGGTAGATGCCTTGTACTTATAAACTTACAATACATTTTTCATAATATATGATTCGAAACATGTAGGTTAAAGTAAATCTTAAAAGTTTTTTTTTTTTAAAGATTTTATTTATTTATTCATGAGAGATAGAGAGAGGCAGAGGGAGAAGCAGGCTCCCCGCTCCGCGGGGAGCCCGATGCAGCGCTCGACCCCAGGACCCTGGGATAATGACCTGAGCTGAAGGCAGACGCTTAACCGACTGAGCCACCCAGGTGTCCCGTAAATCTTAAAAGTTAAATATTGTGAAGTCATTTGATCATTTTGTATATAACTAAACAATTAAAGTATTGTATGTAGGCATTTGATTATTAATATATACATATATGGACCCAAACATTTTGTTTTTTTGAATTGTCTTTCGGTGAAATTTAGAGTTGGCTTTTATTCAGACCTATGGTATATGGTATATTCTATATAGTGTATGGTATATTCTTGCCATTTTGGTATTTTTGATCACAACTTTAGTTTGGATATAGTAATGCAATACTTTACCCTTAGAAGAAGTTCAGAGGTATAAACATCATTTAGGAATAAGGAGCAGGGTTCGGCGTTGTTTACCTTGCATTATGATTCCTGTAAGCAAGGAGTCTTTCCGAAGATATAACAGTTGGACTTACCAATCGGAAGAGATAGTAGCTGAAACACCTGTGAGAGGGGACACCTTGTGATGGCAGCATTCATTTTATTCTTCTTGTCAACTGTACAGCACAATGTTAGCTTCCCAGGATGAGTAAACTGGTTAATTACACAGCCACAGTAGGGTGTGCAAGAAACCAAACCAAACCAGATGAAGAACAAACCCTCTGAATTGTCATCTCTAATAAGGCAGTAAATAGCTGTGTGCTGTTTGGCATTTTGCAGTTTTTACTGACTTGTTTTTTATTGCTCCTTTTTTATTACAAGAATAATATATGTTGGGCACCTGGGTGGCTCAGATGGTTAAGCGTCTGCCTTCGGCTCAGGTCATGATCCCAGAGTTCTGGAATCGAGTCCTGCACCAGGCTCCCTGCTTCTTGGGAGCCTGCTTCTCCCTCTGCCTCTCTCTCTCTCTCTCTGATGAATAAATAAATAAAATCTAAAAAAAAGAATAATATATGTTCACCTTAACAAATGTATATGAGTAAAAAGAATAAAATGTAAACCATCTGTGACCCCATTATCTAGTGATAACTGGTCTGTTTTGGTATATAAGCTTTTTCATATTTTATAAATATACATAACATATATATTTATAAAACTGGCATTGTACCATACATATTTTAAATTTTATATTTATATTTCGACCCAGTGACATTTACAGTCTTCGTGCTTAGTGAATTTTGACATAGTACATACAGGCTTGTAACCTTTTCTTCACCAAAAAATGGAGTGTGAACATTTCCCAGGCATTAGGTATGTTTCCACATCATTTTATTATTTAAAGGATTTTATTTATTTATTTGACAGAGAGAGAGAGACCGCGCGCACGCACAAGCAGAGGGAGCGGGAGGAAGAAGAAGACTCCCCGATGAACAGGGAGCCCAAAGCGGGGCTCCATCCCAGGACCCCAGGATCATGACCTGAGCCGAAGCTTAATGGACTGAGCCACCCAGGTGCCGCTATACTGCATTTTATTTTTTCCTGTGTCAGACACTTGGGCTGCTTCTACCTTTTGGTTGTTGTGAATAATGATGCTATGAACATGGGTGTACAAATACCTGTTCAAGTCCTTGCTTTCAGTTCTTTTGGGTATATACCTAGAAGTGGAATTGCTGGATCGTATGGTAATTCTATGTTTAATTTTTTGAGGACTTGCCACCCTATTTTCCATAGCAGCAACTTCACATCATTTTAAAGCCATTTGTCGGTTCTTCTGGTCAGTATTTTGTGATACCCAAGTAGGCCCCAAATACCCCAAGGGATGTAAATTTCTCAAAACAAAAATAGCTGTATTTTATTTTAAAATTCCCTACAGAGGGGCACCTGGGTGGCTCAGTCGTTAAGCGTCTGTCTTCGGCTCAGGTCATGTTCCCAGGATCCTGGGATCGAGCCCCACATTGGGCTCCCTGCGCTGTGGGAAGCCTGCTTCTCCCTCTCCCTCTCCCCCTGCTTGTGTTCCTTATCTCCCTATCTCTGTCAAATAAATCTTTAAAAAAATAAAATAAAATGAATAAAATAAAATAAAAACTAGGAAACAGGGGCGCCTGGGTGGCTCAGTCGTTAAGCATCTGCCTTCGGCTCAGGTCATGATCCCGGGGTCCTGGGATCGAGCCCCACATCAGGCTCCCTGCTCAGCAGGGAGCCTGCTTCTCCCTCTCCCACTCCCCCTACTTGTGTTCCTGCTCTCGCTGTGTCTCTCTCTGTCAAATAAATAAATAAAATCTTTAAAAATAAATAAATAAAATTCCATATAGAAATTTAGTAAGAGAGGATATACAATGAAGATTTTGTCAAAATGGTGCTTCAGTGCTTTATTTCTTTTCCAGAATAAACCTTAAAGAAGATGCATATACGTGAGCTCAATGAAAACGTTTCTTTTTTTCAAGGTGATAATGTTTAAAGGGTTAAGGTGGTTAAAATGTTGCATCCATGACCAGTCACCTTCTTCTCTAAATCCTAGACCTGACCTGCATATCCTAGGGCCACATCGAGCTGAAACACACTCCCTGAACCTACCTTGGGCTGGACACAAGAGTCTGGAGAGAGCCAGCTCAGGAGCAAAGGTACAGTGAACCAAACCTGGTCATCATACAGTTCTCCTTCTCACTGCCCTGTTTTATTTCCTGCATAGTATAAATCACTATTTTAATTGATCTTGTTTGTTTGCATGTTTCCTGTCTGTCCCCCTCCATCAGAATGTAAGCTCCTTAAGAACTTACACCTTTTCCCAGAATCACACTGGGCACAAATCAGGTTCTCAATAAATACTTGTTGAATGAATAAATTATCAAATGATTGAAAATTTGCTCTCCTAATCTATTTCCTTCTACTCTTAAACTATTTTAAAAAATTATGAAATTTTCTAAAACACTCAGAAAAACACCCACTACTCAGATTTAACAAATTCTAAGAGTTTTATTATATTGCTTCAAATTTTCTTCTATCTCTTAAAAAAAAGGAAAAAAGTTAAAAATATACAGGAAATGGAGAAATGGTTAATTTGGGGAGTACGTAAAAATGGTCAGTCTTTGTCAACCCATAAAATGAATGGTTCAAGTGCATTACTTACATAAACTCAAACTACAGATCCCAGGCAGCACTGCAACAGTTCGGCCCGTGGCCTATTCTTTTCTCTTCTGCAAACAGCCAATGAAAGGTAGAGTTTACAAAGGTCTAGGATGACATCTGGCGTATTGACTGTGGTCAGCCTCAAATCAAGTTATTGCCGTTTGGAACGTGCTGCTGAAAACCAGATCTAAAAAGGCTTTTCCGATTAATTTGCAGCTTATTCTCTCTCTTGTTTCAGAGGGAAGAGAAGCTGACTTAGTAATTGAAATGGATGCAATACTAAGTTACAGGTCAGAAGACACTGAAGATTACTACATGCTGCTGGGGTGTGATGAGCTGTCCTCGGTAAGACAGTGGATAATGCTCTTCTTTTTCAAGTTTTTATTTAAGGTGGTAACTTTGAACTTTTAGTCACATTGCCTAGAAACCTAATCTTATATTCTTTTAAAGCACGTTTGGCTTAGAGAAAGTTAAGTATTTAAATCTTGGGTCTTTACTTGGGTAGAGTCCTTTTGCAATTTTATAGATGTTTGTGATTGAGTATGTATATTCTGGCACATGGCCATAGACTCTTATTTCAAACACACTAAAAATATGTATTTGAAATTTTATTGTAGTGCTCTTGGCCGTGTTTCACAGAATACATAAGCTATATCTTTATTATGGTATTTTATACTAAAATTGAGATAAATGTAATTTTCTAGTAATTAGTGTTTTTAAAATGTTTTATTAAAATATGTACTTTTATATGAGCTGTTGAATCATATAAGCCAAGAAACATCCTTTTATGTTAACGTTTTAAATCATGTGAGAGAAATGACTTAAAAGGGTGGCTTCTGAAACAAAATGTGTGAAAAACTCTGTGGTTGTTCACTTTGATCTACAATGAAATAATGTTTTTAAAGGGCCACACAATGATGAAGGTTGTAAAAGTTTTTTAAATTATGGAAAACTCATTTATAATTCTACTTTCCAAGGATAACACTATTAATGCTTGGTTTATTAATCTTCAGTCTTTTTCCTATATTTTTTGGAGACATGTTTGGGAAGATATATATTTACATGTTGATTCCTACTTTTTACCCACTCAAGGATTTCTCCATGCTATTAAAAACATTCTTCATACATATTTTAATGTTGCACATTTTGTTTTATTGTTGTATCACAATTGATTATTACCTTATTGTAAATATTTCATTTATTCCTAGTTTTTCAATGTTTTAAATACTGTTGAGATGAATAGGAAGTATATTTCAATTATATTATTAAATATATTTTATATAATTATTAAAATGTTTTAATTTTATTACTAAAATATGCCTATTAATATTAAAATATTTTAAAGCAAAATATTTTTCTATTTATCTTTGTTTCATAAGGCTGGAGTTAAGTAACAAAATGTGCTTAATTTTGTTTGGAAAATAGAATGTGACGGTGGACATAAAGGTTTAAAATCTCCATTGTCATCACACTGAGGGAGTTATCTTAAGTATCTTGTAGTTAAGCACACACTCACACATGCACACACCTGGTTCCAATACTCCTTTAGTTGTATATTTCTCCTTTAGGATAATATGTTACTCTTGTTTACTTTAGTGGTGATTTACTTTTATAGCAATTGAGAAAGCTTATTGACATTTTTACCATCTGTTATGAATTATACTATTGCCAACTAGTTTTTGAAGGAGCTTTTTAAAATCAAAGGAACATAATTTAACTTGATAAGCTTCACAATTTGAATTTAAAAAAATATTGTTATTCTAAGTTATAAAGTAAAGGTCATTATATCCCCATAAATAAATCCCTAGACCCTCTTGGTCAGTCTTTTATAGTTATGTTATTGTTTCCTCAGTCTACAAAGATGGAGAAGTTTTGAATAGACTGAAAAAAATGATCCTATTTTTTATTTATAATGTTTATAACAGTCTCTTTCATTATAGCTAGCAATTTTGTTACCAGTTATAGTCATACTTACCTGTATTGTGGCATATATTAAAAGCATTGTCTTGGCCATTCCTTCTTTACTGATTCTGACAATGACATAGCATGTTTAGATTACAATCATTTATTTAAAATGAAATGACCTGTCACAATTTTGTCAATTCTTTTTATATGTATCTTTCCCCTCTTTTCATATGTATATTTCCCATTTAAAAAAGATTTTATTTTTTTATTTTTAAGTAATCTCCACACCCAGTGTGGGGCTTGAACTCACAACCCCAAGATCTAGAGAACATGCTCTACCGACTGAGCCAGCCAGGCGCCCCTAAAAATATTTTAATTCCATTTTTTGAGTATTTAGTGTGACGTTTCCTTTACTTGATTTGTATTGGATGGATTTCTTTTACTTCAAATATTCCTTGATTTGATGTTTTAAAAAGTTGACCAGAACTGTTCATACTCTAAAGCAATTTATTTATTTATTTATTTATTTTTTAAGATTTTATTTATTTATTTGACAGAGAGAGACACAGCGAGAGAGGGAACACAAGCAGAGGGGAGAGGGAGAGGGAGAAGCAGGCTTCCCGCCAAGCAGGGAGCCCGATGCGGGGCTCGATCCTAGGACCCTGGGATCATGACCTGAACCGAAGGCAGACGCTTAACGACTGAGCCACCCAGGTGCCCCCTCTAAAGCAATTTAGCATTTATAATTTCAAAGCAACTTCATATTTTGATTCTATTTATAACAACTGTGTTGACGCACACACACATATAATTCTTTTGCTTTAGTATATAGTTCTTACAATTTAAAGCTTCTGTTGAAAATTAGTGAAATGACATATATAAACCCTGGAAGGGTTTCCACACTGTTGAGTAGAAAACAGCATACCCTCATTTCAAAAACATTTACTGAAGGTTGATTCCAAGTTAGTTAGCTTTTTTGCCTTGAATCAGATTTTACACAAAAGACACACGTTATGAAATCTTCTAAAGTCCTTATTAATGCATACACCACACACTCATGATATAAGACATCCTCTCTGGTGTATATCTTACTTGAATTTTTGATATTTGGTCACCATTTCAATCCTGATTTCAAGATTTCGCAGACTTGAAAATTGAGCATAAACTTGATAAATGGAGATACTTATTTTTTGTTTCTAGTTCTCTTCTTATTGACTTCAGACCACCTGGGTTTAAATCTTGCCATTTACTAGCTATGTGACCTTAGGAAATGGTTTAACTTTTCTATTCCTTTGTTTCCTAATCTGCAAATAGGGGTAATGATAGTACCCACCTCATAGAGTTATTTTGGGGATTAAATGAGACATGATAAATAAAGTGCTTAGAACAGTGCCTGGCACATTGTGGGTGTGGCTGTGGGCATGGACATTGTTTTGGCCTCACACTAATACTGTACACTTGGAACTTTGTAAATTTAGATTACTCCATAACTGACATTATTTTTTTTAATGTTTTAGTTTTGAAAAATTTTTTCCTTTTTTTTTTTTGAGTAAGTTCTATGCCCAACCTGGGGCTTGAATTTACAACCCCAAGATCAAGAGTCATATGCTTTACCAACTGAGCCAGTCAGGTGACCCAAAATGATCTTTTTAAATTTATTTTTATTTATTTATTTATTTTAAAAGATTTTTATGTATTCATTTGAGACACAGAGATACAGAGAGAGAGAGAGAGAGCATGAGCAGGGAGAGAGGCAGAGGGAGAGGGAGAAGCAGGCTCCCCGCTGAGCCAGGGGCCCCATGTGGGGCTTGATCCCAGGACCCTGGGATCATGACCTGAACCGAAGGCAGACGCTTAACCATCTGAGCCACTCAGGCGCCCCAAAATGATCTTTTTTAGAAAAGATTTTATTTTTAAGTAATATCTACACACAATGTGGAAGAGTTCCATGCTCCACTGACTGAACCAGCCGGGTGCCCTCCAAAATGATTTTTTCTTTTTTAAAGATTTTCTTTCTTTCTTTCTTTTTTTTTTTTTAAGATTTTATTTATTTATTTGTCAGAGAGAGAAAGCACAAGCAGGGGGAGTGGCAGGCAGAGGGAGAGGGAGAAGCAGGCTTCCTGCCGAGCAAGGAGCCTGATGCAGGACTTGATCCCAGGACCCTGGGATCACTACCTGAGCGGAAGGCAGACGCTTAACCGACCAAGCCACACAGGCATGCCCTAAAGATTTTATTTCTTTATTTGAGAGAGAGAGAGGGAGAGAACACAAGGGGGGTGGGGGAAGGGTAGAGGGAGGGGGAGAAGCAGACTCCCCAGTGAGCAGGGAGCCTGACAATGCGCTCCATCCCAGGACCTCAAGATCACTATCTGAGCCAAAGGCACTTAACTGAGCCCCCCAGGGGCCCCCCCAGAAAAGATTTTTTAATAGACTTTATAAGAGCAGTTTTAGGTTCATAGCAAAATTGAGCAGAAGGTATAGAACTTTCCCCTATATTTCCTTCCCTCCGCTCAGGCATAGCATCCCTGTTATCAATATCTCCACTAGAATGGTTCACTTGTTATAATGATGAACCTACATTGACACATCACTATCACCCAAAGTCCATAGTTTTTATTATGGTTCACTCTTGGGTTTGTACATTCTGTAGGTTTGGACAAATGTATAATGACATTTATCATACAGAGTACTTTCACTACTCTAAAAATCCTCTGTGCTCCACCTATTTGAATAATTTTGAGCTCACAGAAAAGTTGTAAAAATAATACAGAGTTCCTATATACACTGCATCCAGCTTCCCTTAACGTTAGCATCATATTACAGTTATCGTGCACAGTAAAATTATACAGTAATTATCAGAAAATTAATATTGGTATAAAAGTATTAACCAGGGGCCAGCAAGCAATTTTTTTTTTTTTTTTTTTGTAAAAGACCAGCTAGACAGAGTCAGGACTAGAGTGAGGTAAGCAGGGCACTTAGGACACACACAAATTTTTTTTTACGTTCTTTTTTAAGTTTTTTTTTTTAAGATTTTATTTATTTACTTGTCAGAGAGAGAGAGAGCAGAAGCAGGGGGAATGACAGGCAGAGGGAGAGGGAGAAGCAGGCTCCTTGTTGAGTAGGAAGCCTGATGTGGGACTCAATCCCAGGACCCTGGGATCATGACCTGAGCCGAAGGCAGACGCTTAAAAGACTGAGCCACCCAGGCATCCCAGGACACAAAATTTAAGGAGGGACTAACTTTCAGGGTTGTGCAAGTGCAGAAACCTAAGAGAGAGAGAGAGAAAGAGAGTACCTCCTTAAACCTGGGTATCCTGCTTGTCTGACCCTGGTGCTGTCCCTGAGATAGCAAACATTTTACTTTTTAATTTAATTTAATTTAATTTAATTTAATTTTATTTTATTTTATTATTTTTTAAAAAGTAGGCTCCATGCCCAGCATGGCTTGAACTCATGACCCCAAGATCAAGACTTGAGCAGAGATCAAGAGAATGATACCCAACTGACTGAACCATTGAAACCCCCCCCAACCTTTTTTTTTTGGAGCTAGCAAACATTTTAGATTTTGCAGGACTTACGATCTCTGTCACAGCTACTCAGCTCTGCCAGTTTAAGAATGTAGCCATAGATAATATGTGAAATGAATGACGATGGCTATCTTCCAATAAAACTTTATTTAAAAAAATAGGTGACAGGCCGGATTTGGCCTTTGGGCCAGAGCTAGTCAACCTCCGATCTGAAGGATAGGTCTCATTGTCATTTCATCAGTTTTTCTACTGATGTCTTTTTTCTCTTCCAAGATCCAAGCCAGAATTTTTTATTACACTTAGTTGTCTTATTCCCTTAGTTTCCTCCACAGTGACAATTTCTCATACCTTCCTTGTCTTTCATGATGTGGACACTTTGAAAAGTAACGGTCAGTTATTTTGTAGGATGTCCCTCAATTTTGGTTTGTTTCAGATTTTCTCTTGATTAGACTGAGGTTATGTGTTTTTGGAAAGAACACTGCTGAAGCGATATTGTACCTTTTTCAGTGTATCACCTCAGGGCTACACGATGCTGATATGTCTTATTGACCTGAACACATAGTTAAGGTGGTGTCTGTCAGGTTTCTTCTGCCGGGTTTTTGCATTGTAGTTACTAGTTTCCCTTTTGTAATTAACAAATATTTTTGATGAAGATTCTTGGAGACTGTAGTGTGTCTCCTCAGACTTTCACCCACTGATTTTAGCATCCTTTGGTGGATCTTGCTTATAACAATTACTACTATAGTGTTTGCCTAATGGTGGCTTTCTATTTTCCTCATTCATTTTATATTTATTTCTCAGAATTCTTCCATAAAGAAAAGTTATCCTCTCTCCCATATTTATTTATTTATTCAACTATTTTCGTCACTATGGATTAATAGTTATTGCATTTTATGGATTATAACACAATACTGCCATTATATATTTTGTGGCTCAAATTGTTTCTCTGGCTCATGTTTTAATTATCATTCCATTAGAATGATGTAGGATCATCCCATGGGATTTATTTCAGGGATATTGTTAATATTTGGAGTTTTAGGGGGAAAACCCAGTTTCACACTAAATGAATTGAAGTGATGGAATTTTTTCTCTTAAAATGTTTTTATTATGAAAAATTTCAACCATATATACAAGTAGAATAGAAACAATGAATCCTCATAGATACTCAACTCAAATAGTTATCACTGGATACTAATTAATTCACTTATTGAAATGAGTCTTTTCTACAGCATATCAGTTTCCATCACTAGAATCAGTTCATTCTTTTTTTTTTTTAAGATTTTATTTATTTATTTGACAGCGAGAGAGACAGCGAGAGAGGGAACACAAGCAGGGGGAGTGGGAGAGGGAGAAGCAGGCTTCCCGCGGAGCAGGGAGCCTGATGCGGGGCTCGATCCCAGGACTCAGGGATCATGACCGAGCCGAAGGCAGACGCTTAACGACTGAGCCACCCAGGCGCCCCTAGAATCAATTCATTCTTTTAATGAATAAATCACAGTTTCCAGAAGGCTCCTATTATGCTATAATCGTGTTATTTAAAGAACATCTGTCAGTCAATAGTCAAGTATTTATTCAACACTGGGCATCCGGCCAGTACTGGAAGTGATGGGGGTAAAACCAAACCAAACCAAACCAAAAGGTGAGAAATAGTGCAAGTGTATAAGAAACCTGGCATCCAGCTCAGGAGCCAAAGCTAATGCAAAGGAAACAATTTGAGAAAAAGTAAGTGCTGCGCTATGTGGTACTATTTATAAATGCAACAGGAATTAAAGGAAGAATATCTGAAAAGATTTCAGAGAAGAGATGAGGCTTGAAATGATCTTACTAGGTCAAAATTCAGACACATGGAGGGAGAGACAGAGGGTGTTTTTGTGGCCAGGGAAATTTGGAGAAGATCCATCCAAGTGGGAATCAAATTAGTGCCTATTGCACACTCAAGTATTTCCTGAACAGATCAGAATATTGTGCTAATAGGCTATGGAAAAGATAAGTTTTTAAGTTTTAAAACTTAATTTCTAAAACTAATATATTTTCAATAAGGAAATGTGGAGTATGAAGACACAATGGAGAAAAATGTTAACCTAATGCTTAACATCTTGGAGTATGACATATGGGTGTGTGCACATACGCTGTATTTATGGTTTTTTTTTTAAAGATCTTATTTATTTATTTTAGAGAGAGAAAAAGGGGGAGGGGCAGAGGGAGAGGGAGAGAGAGAGAGAGAAACTCAAGCAGACTCCATGCTGAGCATGGACCCCGAGGTGAGGCTTGATTGATCTCAAGACCCCAAGATAATGACCTGAGCAGAAACCAAGAGTCAGATGCTTAACTGACTGAGCCACCCAGGCGCCCCTATTGATGTGTTATGCAGGTACATGCACATATATGTAAATATATTTTTTAAAGATTTATTTATTAATTAGAGAGAGCCCGCACATGAGTGGGGGCGAGGAGCAGAGGGAGAAGGAGAGAGTAGACTCCCTGCTGAGCAGGGAGCCCGACGCTGGGCTCAATCCCAGCACCCTGAGATCAGGACTTGAGCTGAAATCAAGAGTTGGATGCTTAACTGACCGAGCCACGTAGGCGCCCCATGTGTAAATATTTGTAAGTGCGTTTACATATGTATTTAGGGTCAGACTACCTTCATTCAAATACTGGCTCTGCCACTAGATATGTGGTCTTGGGGCAATCACTTAACTTTTCTATTTCTTGGTTTCCTAATCTGTAAAATGGGAAAAATTACAGTACCTCACAGAGTTGTTGTGGGAATTAAATGAGATGTTATATGCACGGTGCTTAGAACAGTGCCTGGCATATAGTAAGTCTCAATAAATCTTAGCTATGGGGCACCTGGGTGGCTCAGTTGGTCTCTCTCTGCCTGCAGCTGCCCCTGCTTGTGCTCTTTCTTTCTTTTTTTTTTTTTTAAAGATTTTAATTATTTATGTGACACAGAGAGACACAGCGAGAGAGGGAACACAAGCAGGGGGAGTGGGAGAGGGAGAAGCAGGCTTCCCGCCGAGCAGGGAGCCCGATGTGGGGCTTGATCCCAGGACCCTGAGATCATGACCTGAGCCGAAGGCAGTCGCTTAACCGACTGAGCCACCCAGGCGACCCTGCTTGTGCTCTTTCTTGCTCTCGCTCTCTGTCAAATAAATAAAATCTTAAAAAAAAAATCTTAGCTATTATTATTATTATCATCTATATACACATATACATATATATTACATAGTCCTTTTTAAGGTAAAATATTGTGGTTTTATGCTGCATATAATGCCTTGTAGTTTACATTTCCTCATAGAAATATGTTACATAATTTTTCTCAGATTACTGAAAGTCTCCTACTACAAGATTATTATTATTATTTTTTAAAGATTTTATTTATTTATTTGACAGAGAGAGACACAGCGAGAGAGGGAACACAAGCAGGGGGAGTGGGAGAGGGAGAAGCAGGCTCCCCGCAGAGCAGGGAGCCCGATGCGGGACTCGATCCCAGGACCCTGGGATCATGACCTGAGCTGAAGGCAGTCGCTTAACCAACTGAGCCACCCAGGCGCCCCCAAGATTATTTTTTTTAATGACTGCAAAATATCTCAGCCTATAGCAGTATTTCAATTAACTTTAATATCTTATTGTTGGACACATAAATTTTTGTTTAAAATTTATAACATTTTATTCAATGAACCTTCTTATAACTAAATAATTTTCCCACCTCTGACTGTCTTCTTATACAAATTCCTAGAATTGGAACTGTTGTATCAAAGAGTGAAAAAATTATAGGCTTTTCATATATATATATGTATATATACATGTATATCTAATTCTATCACTCTTTGGTATATATGTACATATATATTCCTGGGAAATTTGCATCCTCACTGGGAGAGCATGAAAATGTTCATTTTTTTGCACCCTCAGTGACACTGGTCATTATCATGCCTTGGATGTTTTGATTTATTTGATTTTGAGTAAAGCTGAACATTTGTTTGTATATTTATTGGCCAGCATAATAGGCAGTTTTCCAGGCCATTGAACACTGGATCAGGAAGGCAGGATTCAGTGGACCTTGACGTGGAGGGCCTCATTTGTCCATGGGCTGCAGTTGGCACGGACACATGGGATGGAGATGCCAGGAGATAAATAGAATATTCTCAAAACAAACTAACCCACTTTACTAGTTAGTTTACCCAGAACCAGTCCTACGTAGGTGGCTTGTGACAAATTTTGTGATACTAAAACTATAAACAGTAATGAAAGACAGATATGGAGTATTCTTAATTTTTTAAAATAGAAAATTGGCAAAGTAAAGAAAATATAAAGAAGAAACTAACAATCACATACATTAGCACTATTGAGAATTAACCATTTTGATACATTTGCTTCCATGGGCTAATACTAGAATGTGTGTTTTTTTTTTTTTTCTTTTTTTACTAGAATGTTTTCTAATGGGATAGGAATGAAAAAATAAAACAATTACAGCAAAACCCCCCAAATTTTCTACCTTTGATAGATAGGTATGATTTTATCTATTTATCTTATTAAAATCCTCCAATATATATACATAAATATGTGTATAGGTGTGTGTCTTGAAAGGTGTAACCTGTTATCTTGGGGGATGAGGAGTAAAGGGGCTTTTACTTTTTGTTCTGTATTGATATAAACTTTTTCTTTTTAAAAGATTTTATTTATGTATTTGACAGAGAGAGACACAGCGAGAGAGGGAGCACAAGCAGGGGGAGTGGGAGAGGGAGAAGCAGGCTTTCCGCGGAGCAGGGATCCCGACGCAGGGCTCGATCCCAGGACCCCGGGACCACGACCTGAGTGGAAGGCAGACACCCAAAGACTGAGCCACCCAGGTGCCCCTGATATAAACTTTTTCGAAGAGAGATTGTGAATAATCATAAGTAACCTAATTAAAAAATGCTTACTACTATTAGAATCTTTAGAATTTTTAATATTTTAAAATTTAAAAGCAGGTCTCATTCTCAATTTTCTTTGTTATATAAGCAGTTTATAGTGACTGATGGTTAAAGGGAACACCCAGGAAGAGGAAACACAATTAATTACAGTTCTTAACAGGAAGTCTATCCCTTCCTGTTATTCCAAGGGATTCTCAGTAGATGCTTAATACGGAAAAGAATAGTTATTAGTCTGGGCACTTAATGCATATGCTTATCTAATACAGTCTGGGTTATAAATGTGAAGAAATTTTTTTTTTTGATTAAGGATTTTTTTTTATTAAGAATTGATTAAGGATGACCCAGAGTTGATAAATTTATGTTTTTCCATGAGTCTTGTTACAATATTGAGCAGAGCTGCTTGAGAATTTGTTTCTCAAACAAGAGGTAATTTGCTTTCATTAATTAGTGGATAGTAAATATGGAACTTGATAATAGGTCCCTAAGCCTGAAGAATTTGGCCATATAAAACAGTAGTTAAGATTATCGGATTTGAAGTCCAACTGCTTAGTTAACAAAAAATTCAGCTTTTTTTAGTATCTAGCTAAATGATTTCAGACAAGTTACTTAACCACCGACCTTTGGTTTTAGCTATTTTTATTGAGGTCTTACTATGATTAGGCTTTGTGTTAAAGGCCCTATTTCTATCCAGCATGCAATGTAAAGATGAGGAAACCAAGGCACATGAAGTTACATAACTTGCCTAAAGTCTCAGGGCAGAACTGGGATTTAAAACAAAGCAATCAGGGGCACCCGGGGGCCTCAGTCAGTTAAGCATCTGTCTTCCACTGGGGTCATGATCACGGGGTCCTGGGATAGAGCCCACATCAAGCTCCGCATCCAGCCCCTCATGGAGCCCTGCATCGAGTCCCTCATGAGCCCCTCACCAAGCCCCTCACCTATCCCTGTATTGGGCTCCCTGCTTGGTGGGGGATCTGCTTCTCCCTCTCCCTCTGCCCCTCTCCACCTCTCCTGTTCTCTTGTGCATGTGCTCTCTCTCTCAAATAAATAAATAAAAATCTAAAAATAAATAAATAAATAAAATGAAGCAATCAGATTGCTGAGCCACAGAACCACTGTTGTCTCCCGCTGCTGTCATTGGAATTACAATTAACAAAGACAAGTCTTGATGATTCATGATAACAAGGATTAGAGGGCTGAGTGAAAGCAAATCAAATCAAAATGCCTCTCAAGCCTCATGTTAGTTTGGGAGAAGTTTCTCTTTTCCCAAAGTCTCTAGCCACACTGTTAATTGGTAACAAAATTAACAGGTTTGAATTCTGTCCTTTTTTAAAAATTGTGAAATTCTTTTTTTTTTTTTGAAATTCTTAAAGAAAAAAGAGGGGGCAAAGGCAGAAAGAGGGAACTTTATAATGGATAATTTATAAACTAGACACTCATCCTTGAATAATGAATGATGGCTAAGCATCTTTTAAAGAACTTAGATGATGAAAAAAATGAACTCAGATGAGTGAACACATCTAAATTTATGTATTCTTAGGATAAACCTATCTGACTATTTTTGACATTTAAATATATATTAGGCTCACAGGTGTGTTGGGCCATCATCTAAATGCAGTTCAGTTGTCATCACAGACTACTATTTGGATAGAAGTTTTTATTGGATGCTTTCTGAGTTTTATTATAGAGGAAATTCTTTCTTTCTTTTCTTTCTTTCTTTCTTCTTTTTCTTTCTTTCTTTCTTTCTTTCTTTCTTTCTTTCTTTCTTTCTTTCTTTCTTTCTTTCTTTCTTTCTTTCTTTCTCTTTCTTTCTTTTCCTTCTTTCAAGATTTTATTTATTCATTTGAGACAGAGAGATACAGAGAGAGAGAGCATGAGCAGGGGGAGAGGCAGAAGCAAGCTCCCCGCTGAGCAGGGAGTCCGTTGCAGGGCTAGATCCCAGGACCCCAGGATCATGACCTGAGCTGAAGGCAGACGCCCAACCATCTGAGCCACTCAGGCGTCCCTAGAGGAAATTATTTCTTAGAGTAAAAAGTCAAGGGGCACCTGGGTGGCTCAGTCGTTAGTTAAGCATCTGCCTTCGGCTCAGGTCATGATCCCAGGGTCCTGGGATCGAGCCCTGTGTCGGGCTCCCTGCTCCTTGGGAAGCCTGCTTCTCCCTCTCCCACTCCCCCTGCTTGTGTTCCCTCTTTTGCTATGTCTCTGTCAAATAAATAAAATCTTTAAAAAAAAAAAAGTCAAAATACAAATATAAGGATCAAAAGAAAAAGTTGGGTTGAATACGGCTGTTTTGAGAAGGAATGATGCCCAGCTTCTTCCTTTATGCCATTTAAGTTGGATTCCTTATTTTAAACATTGATTTTTATTTTAGGTTGAACAAATCATGGCAGAATTTAAAGTCAGAGCCTTGGAATGTCACCCTGACAAGCATCCTGAGAACTCCAAAGCTGGTAAGTATTTAATAATGCCTGTTTCCCACGAAAATGAATAGCATCTAGAACTAAAAAGCTATTGAATAATAACTAAATTTCCTTTTGTATGTTATGCTCACACTTACTCTTTCATTCAATGCCCAAGAATGTTTTTGCACCATTGGATGGCAGAAGGGGAGGAAGGAACTGTGTAGGGTCTTTTCTCCAATAGTATTGAACTTCCATTTTTCTTTAGCTGTAATGTGCTGCTTCCTGGTTTAAAATTTGTCCATTTTAGGGGCGCCTGGGTGGCTCATATGGTTAAGCGCCTGCCTTCGGCTCAGGTCATGATCCCAGGGTCCTGGGATCGAGCCCCGCATCAGGCTCCCTGCTCGGCGGGAAGCCTGCTTCTCCCTCTTTCACTCCCCCTGCTTGTGTTCCCTCTCTCGCTGTGTCTCTCTCTGTCAAATAAATAAATAAAATCTTAAAAAAAAAAAGCATTAAAAAAAAATTTGTCCATTTTATGCTTTATTTCACTAGCTCTTGAGTGTTAACAGGTCTTAAGTATGTTTGTAACAGGTGATTGCCTTGATGAGAACCTTGCTGTATTTTCTTCATTCTGGGGAACTGAATATGTCTCTGTTGAACATATGATAATATATTCATACTTTTGCTTTTCTTTATCATAATTTAAATTCCATTATCATAAATTTTGACATAAATGCTTATGTGTATTTCAGTTTGAAAAAATATAAACCAGTTATCCTTCCTTGACCCGTCTCCCTCCTGCTCCTCTTCTTTCTTTCCTTTTAGAGCCAAACTTCCTGAAAAAGAAGTTCACAGTTGCTATCTCTACTTTTCTTCACCAATTTTCAGTTTATCCCAGTCTGACTTCCTCCTCACCTTTCTTGAAATGACTCTTGGAATAGCCACCAAGGACTTCCTGGCTGCCAAATCCAAGGGTTACTCTTTAGTTCTTATCTTCCCTGTGTTTGCATCAGAAATTGACACTGTTGACCATGCGTCCTTGAAACACTCTTTTCTCTTAGATACCAAGATAAACACTCATACTTTTCCTCCAACCTCGTGGGCTGATCTTTCTGTCTCTGTTGTGACTCCTTCTCTTCTGCCCTAAGGTTCCTTTTTTTTTTTTTTTTAAAGATTTTATTTGACAGAGAGAGATAGTGAGAGCAGGAACACAAGCAGGGGGAGTGGGAGAGGGAGAAGCAGGCTTCCCGCTGAGCAGGGAGCCCAATACGGGACTCGATCCCAGGACCCTGGGACCATGACCTGAGCCGAAGGCAGACACTTAACGACTGAGCCACCCAGGCGCCCCTGCCCTAAGGTTCCTAAGATCTCTATTATCACTAATTAGTTTTGTGTGGCTTTGAATTTCACATAAATGGAATCATACAGTCCTCCTTTGTCTGTGGCTTCTTTTGCTTTACCTTGTCTGTGATATTTGCCCATTTTGTACATGTAGCGACAGTTCATTCTTTGTCATTGCTGGGCCTTTAGGTACAAGCACCTTCATGTGCTCCCTGCCCCTCCCCATCTCTCCATTTTCATCTTCTCTCCACCACCATGCCCACTACTCCATGTTTCTGCCTCACAGAACTACCTTTGTTCCTTAATATACCGTTTTCTACTCTTCAGAGCTCGGACCTTTTTTTTTTTTTTTTAGAGAGAGAGAGAGTGGGGGAGGGGGGTGGGGGTGGGGGGAGGCAGAGGGAGAGAAAGAATCTTAAGCAGGCTCCATGCCCAGTGCAGAGCCTGGTGCAGGGCTTGATCCCACGACCCTGAGATCATGACCTGAGCTGAAATCAAGAGTTGGATGCTTAACCAACCGACTGAACCACTCAGGTGCCCCTATACTTCAAACCTTTATGCCTGCTGCCTCTCTGTCTGGCTCCCTCTGAGGCCTACACACATCTCTGCTTTGCTTTGATTGGTTAGGTCACTCCTGTGTCAGGTTTCAGCTTAGCCATCGCTTCCTCTGGGAAGTCACCTGTGCCCCACCTACTCAGAGCACCCTATACATCGGTCAGAAAACTGTGTATCACACCATCTCCTTGTTGCCTGTTTGCTTGTCAGTCATACTGAAAGCTGAGTGAGGCAGGCTTCCTGCTATCTTGTTCACAGTAATATGCCCCACACCTCACATAGCACCTACCATGGAGGACACTTAACTTTGTGCAAATCATTTATTGAATGACTGAATGAATAAATTCATGAACATTTCTTTAGGAGACATATTAATTACCTCTTTGAACTGGAGTTACTATTAAGATAGATGTCCTGGGGCACCTGGGTGGCTCAGTTGGTTGAGCGGCCAACTCTTGATTTCGACTCAGGTCATGATCTCGGAGTCCTGGGATTGAGTCCACATGGGGCTCTGAGCTCAGGTGGGGAGTTTGCTTGAGGATTCTCTCTCTCTTTCAGTCCCCCTATCCCCCCAGCTCGCACTCTCTCCCTCTCAGATAAATAAATAAATCTTAAAAAAAAGATAGATGTCCTAACATAAAAGTATAAAAATTTAATAAACACTTAAAAACAACCACCACCCCAGGTTATTCTTTAACTGGGTTCTTTTCCAATAAAGCATGGCTTTGAGTTGTTTCTCTGTCCCTGGCAAACAATTTCTATTTGGGATACACGATGAATCACTGTGCAATCATTGCCATTTCTGGTTGCCATAGTGATGGGAGTTTTCACATATGGGCTACTTCGAGGCTTCTTGTTCAGAGAAACATTTAAATGTAAGTATTGTTTAAAATGAAAGGTACACAGACATCAATATCGTCCCCTGTCAGGCTTGCAGTTATAGATGAGTCAACCTGTGGGTAGAAATTGTTTTCAAATCTGTTCAAGCATCCATTTACTCAATCTGGATTGATACGATTTTCTGAAAATGTAAGTGGTTCTTTATACACTTGGAGAAGGATTAAGGGTACTGATAAAAATATTTTAAAATATTAAACAGAGCGCCTGGGTGGCTCAGTCAGTTAAGCATCCAACTCTTGGATTCAGCTCAGGTCATGATCACAGGGTTAAGAGATTAAGCCCCACACTGGGCTCTGCGCACAGCAGGGAGTCCGCTTGAGATTCTCTCCCTCTCCCTTTCTCTCTGCCCCTACCCCTGCTCCCACGCGTGCGTGCACTCTCTCTCTAATAAATAAATAAATCTTAAAAAAATATTAAACAAAATTTCACCCAGATGCTGAATTTAGTTTGGCAGAAATCCAGACTACATTAGGCAGATTTTGAAACATATTTCATCAAGGTGAAAGCTTATAGAGCAACTGCCTGTAGGAGAAATTAAACTTGTATATATACCTTTTTGGTTCATTAAGTGTAGTCTCAACCATTTCCACTGAAATTACTAATTTGCTAGCATGATGGAGTAGTAGATATGGAGCACAGTCTTGTCTGTCTGGATTGCTCCTTGATCCCACTGATGAGCTAGTTGACCTTGGGCAATCTCTTGAGCCTCAGCATTCTCATAGGAAAAATGGGTAGACCAGTAGTATATTGCTTCATGCATCTAATGTGAAGGACAAATGAGGTAGCTTGCATGCAGGAATAGCTCAATGAATGTTGGCAATTATGATTCAGTGGACTTTCTTTTCTTGTTTTTATACAGCATTCCAAGATAAAAAAAAATTTTTTTTTTTTAATTTTAGAAAGAGAGTGCACGTGCATTTGTGCACGAGAGTGGGTTGGGGGTGAGGCAGAGAGAGAATCTTTAGCAGGTTCCACACCCGGTGTGCTGTAGAAATTGTGTCACTGAGCACAAAATTCCTGGCTGGTGCTCATGCCAATCCTGTGTATGTGCATGACAGTAACTGTTTCAGGCCAATGCTTTATTAACTTCTCCCTGACCCTGAAGAAAGGGATTCCAGACTAAATTAAAGATCTGTGAAAGGTATTTTTTTTATTGATTTGTAGGCTGCAAAGACATTTGGATATTTGAAGGAGAGCTCCTTGTCCTTGCTAACTGATATCTTTCCATGTCTCCATGCTTTCTCACTTTAAAAACTCTTTATTGCTTTTTCCCCTTTGAATAAAAATAACATACAGTAATAAATAATGTTGAAAGTGAAAGTCTGCTCTTATCTCTCCCTGCCAGGGAACCACTATTAACAGTGGTATATTTTCTTCCATATTTTTTTCAAAGTACAGTCTGACATCATGTTTTTATTATTATTTTTCAAGTAATTGTAAGTGGTCTACATTTGAAAGATGACTATAATAATACAAATTCAATTGTGAAATATGAATTTAAAAGAACCTCTGTATTTTCAGAGTAGATCCAGGAGTTAAAACAGAATGTCTCTCAAAGGTCCCGGCATCATTTGCTCATATAAGCTTGTAAAATGAGATCTCTCTTCCCAGAACTGGTAAATGTTTATCTTGTGTGACTCATTTGATTAGCTGACATATTAAAGGACAAGTATAAACCCAAACTCATTTTTAATGTGGTAGAGAGGTTGGAAGAAGGAAAGGCCAGCTATTAGGCAAGATAAAGTATCTTTAGCTTTCTGCTTATCAATTGTTGTCGAGGGACTGACATCAGAATAATCCCAGGCACGCTTCTTCCATTCTGCAGACTCTGAAACCAGGCTAACAGTAATGTGCAAAGAGAAGGTGACTCATAGATAAATATGTAAATCTTTATAAACACTGCTGTAGTAGTAACTGGCATGTGCATCCGTGGCAATAATTTAAAGAGCTTTTTATTCGCCTTGGAAAAAGTGACATCTTATTTGTACAGTGGGATATTTAAATTGTCATCAGTGGTAGAAGGATTACTCTGGAGCGAGCTGCTATGGCAAGATGCTTTTTATTAGTTTGTTTATTTTCCTGTAGTTTTCAATAGCCTCATCTTTAGGGTCTTCCCTTTAACTCACTAATGGCTACCTCCAGCGGTGATATTAAGTAGTTAATGGCCTGTTAGGTACTGTGCTATCCAGCTTTGGGGCAGGGTCTTGGAGGGACCCTGCTGTGGCAGGGAGTATCTTGTTGTTGGGGGAACACTTAAAAGTGGTGGTGTTTGGAGGACGGGGGCTCAGGAATAGCGATTCTTTACCACCTGGGGTACAGAAGTATTTCAGTATTTTTAATACTGTCAGTATTGGCTGTACATTTGCCTCAACACCTGTTTGAGAGACTCTGGATTACTTCCCATGGGTTTTTTAAAAAAAGATTTTATTTATTTATTTATTTATTTTTAGAAAGAGAGAGAGAGTCCATGTGAGTGGGGGGAGGGGCAAAGGGAGAGGGAGAGAGAGAATCTCAAAGAAACTTGTGCTGAGTGTGGAGCCTGGCACAGGGCTAGACCTCACGACCCCGTGATCATGACCTGCGTAGAACTCAAGAGTCAGGAGTTTAACGGACTGAGCCACCCAGGCACCTACCATGAGGTATTGTTAAACACTATCTGGGCAATTTAAATTAGTTTTCCCACTGATGGTATTAAAATATTCCTAATTCACAAAATGTTTTAATGATACGTGTCATTTCTTTGGTGGTTGGAGCTCAGGGAATAGCTCTATATATTATCTTTCTCACACTCAAAATAGGAAGCATTCACTTATTGGTTCATTGAACAAATACCTTTTGAGCATGGGCTATGCTGTTTCAGTGCAAAGGATACGGCAGAGAACGAAACAGATAAAGTTTCCGTTTCCACAGAGTTTGTATTGTGGTAGAGGAGACAGATCATAAAAAACTACGTAATGGCTGGGGGCAAGTACTATGATGAAAAGTAATGTAGGGCAAGGGAGATAAAGGCGTGGGGCTGGTGGGCAGTCATTTTATATAGCATAGTCAGGGAAGACCCCCTCTACAAGACAGGATCTGAGATGACATCTGGAGGAAGTAAGCCATATGAATGCCTGGTCATACACTCAACTGACTGAACCACGCAGGTGCCCCCAAAAGATGATTTTTTCCCCAGTCGAATGGTCTTGGTACTTTTGTAGAAAACCAATTGACTTTGGGCGCCTGGCTGGCTCAGTCAGTGGAGCATGCAACTCTTACTGCCAGGGTTGTGAGTTTGAGCCCCACATTGGGTGTAGAGATTACTTAAAAATAAAATCTTGGGCACCTGGGTGGCTCAGTTGGTTGGGCGACTGCCTTCGGCTCAGGGTGGCTCAGTTGGTTGGGCGACTGCCTTCGGCTCAGGTCATGATCCTCGAGTCCTGGGATCGAATCCCGCATCAGGCTCCCTGCTCAGCAGGGAGTCTGCTTCTCCCTCTGACCCTCCCCCCTCTTGTGCTCTCTCTCAAATAAATAAATAAAATCTTAAAAAAAAAATCTTAAAAAAAACAGAAAGAAAACCAATTGACTGTAAGTTTGAGGGTTTATTTTGGACTCATACTATCCCATTTATGTATGTTTACTCTAATGCTAGTACCACACTGTTTTCATTACTGTAGCCTTGTAGAAAGTTTTAAGTTGGGAAGTGTGAGTTCTTCCAACTTTGTTTTTGTTTTTCAAGATTGTTTTGACTATTCTGAGACCCTTGCCTGTACATATGGATTTTTAGGATCAACTTGTCACAAAAAAAGGCATCTGGGATTTTGACAGAGATTACATTAAATCTATAGAGCAGTTTGGAGAATTACCATCTTAGAAATGCTAGGTCTTCTGATCCTTGAACATGGATATCTATTCATTTAGATATTTAATTTCTTTCAACAGTGTTTTATAGTTTTCAATATATAAGTCTTGCACTTCTTTTGTTAACATTTTTTTCTAAGTATTTTATTCTTTTGATGCTGTTGTAAATGGAATTTCTTCCCTGATTTCATTTTCAGATTGCTCATTGATACTGTTTAGAAACACAATTGATTTTTGTGTATTGTTCTATAGAAAGTTTGAGCTTCATTGAAGAGCAGAAGAGACATTGGAAGTGTTTACAAAAGGGACATGGATGGTTTCTATTGTATGCCATCTGGTCAAATAGATCAGTGACAAAGCTACCATTTATCAACCACCTACCATGTTACTTCCTGTGCTTAAACCCTCCCAATAACTTCTTACTGTTCTTACAACAAAAGCAGACCAGAATCCTTAGGCCTCTAAGGTCCTGGATGACTGGGTCCTTGTCTACTCTACAGCCCCATTGCTCATTTCCTCATTGTTCTTTCCCAGCCCTGTGTCACATGGGCATTTTCTACTTTCTCTAAATAACTATGCTCCTTCCTGCCTTAGAGTCTTCATTTACACTGTTCCTCTCGCCTGATCACTACCCTTCCTCACAACTACCACTAGAAAAGGTAGTTTTCTTCCTAGTAGACAAAACTAATTTTTTTGATGTTTGTAAATGTCAATCCCACTAAATAGTTCATGTCTCCTGTTCACAGCTGTGTCATCAGCATCTGGATTAGCACTTGGCACATCACTGGAGCTCAGTGAAGAGAGTGGATAAACTGTGAGCCAGGCCCTTTACATCCATGATCTCACTTGTCCTTGCGATTCGCACTACACATGAGGAAATGAAAGCTTGAAGGTCACATAGCCAGTAAATAACAGACCTATTCCAGTGAGATCGCTTTGCTTGGGAGTTTAAAATAACTCCTTCAAGAGAGGAGTGCTCATCTTTGGATTTGTTTTCCAGTGGAGACGTTCCAGAAGCTGCAGAAGGCAAAGGAGATTCTGACTAATACAGAGAGTCGTGCTCGCTATGACCACTGGCGCAGGAGCCAGATGTCGATGACATTCCAGCAGTGGGAAGCTTTGAGTGACTCGGTGAAAACGGTAGGTTCCGCTCTGGGATGTAGTGAATTCATGAAGCTCAGGCTGCCCATGGATGAGACTCATGTAGCAGCTTAAAAAGTCAATAGGCAGGGGCGCCTGGGTGGCTCAGTCGTTAAGCGTCTGCCTTCGGCTCAAGTCATGATCCCAGGGTCCTGGGATCGAGCCCCGCATCGGGCTCCCTGCTCAGCGGGGAGTCTGCTCCTCCCTCTGCCCCTCCCCCTGCTTGTGCTCTCTCTCTCTTTCTCTGTCAAAATAAATAAATAAATCTTAAAAAAAAAAGTCAATAGGCAATAGGACGGGGAAGACCAAGAAGCTGGTAGAATCTAGATATAACTCAGCGTCCACAAATCCTGTGAAGGGGAATTCAGTGGGTCAGCGCCAGAAGAGCTGATGACTACAATTGTCAGTCTCTCCTTGGCTGTTTGAGTCAATGTATACACTCCTCATTAGCATTTATGTTTTATACATTCTGACAACTGTGCTTCTGAAGTTGCTCATATAATACTGCTGAATTTTGAACCAATGCAAATTCATCTCCTCCATCTTTTTAGTTCATATCAGCCTATTCTCTACTCAAGGCTTATAAATTCCATAAAAAAGAGCCTGATTAATTAAAGAAAGCTGTAAATTATTTTAAATTTATTCTTGTTACAAATTCTGGTGAAAGAGTCATTGGATTGATGCAGAGAGACTTTTTAAACCATTGTGTTCTCTTTCTTCATGCTATTAAAAAACTAAATATAAAAATAATCACTATAGGGGCGCCTGGGTGGCTCAGTCGTTAAGCGTCTGCCTTCGGCTCAGGTCATGATCCCAGAGTTCTGGGATCGAGCCCCGCATCGGGCTCCCTGTTCCACGGGAAGCCTGCTTCTCACTCTCCCACTCCCCCTGCTTGTGTTCCCTCTCTCACTGTGTCTCTCTCTGTCAAATAAATAAATAAAATCTTAAAAAAAAATCACTATAATTACTGTGTTATACACTTACTTTGTTCTTACATTGACCTTTATATATATATATTTCAGTATATAAAAATTATATATATTTATATATATTATTAAACATGTTATATATAAATATGCATATTTATATATATTTAGGAGGGGAGGGGTAGAGGGAGAGAGAGAATCTATTTTTTTTTTAAGTTTTTATTTATTTATTTGTCAGAGAGAAAGACAGAGGCAGGCAGAGGGAGAAGCAGGCTCCCCGCTGAGCAAGGAGCCTGACGTGGGGCTCGATCCCAGGACCCTGGGATCATGACCTGAGCCGAAGGCAGATGCTTAACCAACTGATACACCCAGGCGTCCTGGGAGAGAGAGAATCTTAAGCAGGCTATATGCCCAGCATGGAGCCCAAAGTGGGGTTTGATCTCACAATCCTGAGATCATGACCTGAGCTGAAATCAAGTCAGACACTTAACTGACTGAGCCACCCAGGCACCCCAACCTTTATACTGATTGTTTCTGGGTTCCTGGGCTCAGTAAGGTGTCCTTGGGGTGAGTCCAGTTGGCTACAAACAACCAGGGAAGCTTCCTACTATGCCCGTTTGGTTACACTTTCCCCAATCAGGTGGGAAACAGTGTGTAATTTAACACCTTCTGGGCCTGTTGAGAAGGCAGTCTGTCCTAATTGAATGTTATCCAAAACCATGTCAAAGATCACCCAGACAAGTAAAAAATTCACTCATGTTGATCCAGAATAAAAACAACTAGTCAATTTTGAATAGTTATTCAGCTGATCCATGGCTCACATGAGTCAATTGATTTTTTTCTATTTATTTTTCTATTGTCTATTTAATGTTTACTGGCATGTAGGCACAATTTTTTATTATTAAACAAGGTCCAGAATTAAATTAAATTACCTACTTTATTTATTTTAAAGATTTTATCTATTTGAGAGAGAGAGAGAGAGCGCACAAGCCAGGGGGAGCAGCAGAGAGAGAAGGAGAAGGAGGCTTCCCGCGGAGCAGGGAGCCCGACGTGGGACTCGATCCCAGGACCCTGGGATCATGACCTGAGCTGAAGGCAGACGCTTAACAGACTGAGCCACCCAGGCGCCCCAACATCCAGAATTTTAAAAAATGACTTCCTAGGGGGAAAAAACACCTTAAAGAAAGCTGGTAAACAAGTCAATGGAGAAGGTAGAATAAGCAACATACCAATTTCAGGGACTGTAGGACAGTGGCCTTTGCACCCAGGCTTGGTGTCTGTTTAGCATTAGTTCACCCCCTGCACACACTGATTGTTTTGGTCTGGTGCAATTCATTATTTTGCTGTACATACTGTCCTTTTCCTAATCTCCCTCTTAGTCTCTATCAACTGCTATCATTTGATATTTTTACTGATGATCATTTGAACTGAGTCATTCCACACTAGTTTGCTTGATATTAAATGTTGTTCTGTCCAGTTCATATTTAGGGGAACTGAGAAATACACTCTGTGAGCACAGACATGAGACCTAATTGTGTCCCAGCAAACCAGGCTGCTTAGCATCACTCTTACATTAGTCCTTTGATTGAAGTACAAAGCATGAGAGCCGCCTGAATATGAGGTTAGATACAGTTGGGATTTTTTCCCTGTGTATTTCTTTAATTGGGATCAGCAGATACAAGGGTCTGATGATAAAATATTTTATTCTTATAAAGTAGATGGATGAGTAAAACTATTATCTCAGAATATCTTTGCTGGCTATCAAAGCATTTACTGTAGTTAAGTCATTAATCCTCAACACCATCTAAGGAAATAATAGGCACTTTTATTCCAAGAAGTACTGAGACACGGAGTAGATACACTGTACAGGACACTTAGCTGACTTGTGATGTTGAAGGACCACATTTTCAGCTCTCTGGGCCCTGAATTCTCAAATTTCTTATTTTCTATTTTTCACTGACCTTTCCAATATCCTTTCCCTCCACAGAGGAAGCCACTGGCTAGCCTTTTCTACTCTGCACATGCAGAAAAAGGAAGAAACAAACTAAACAACAACAGACCCCAACCAACCAAACCAAAAGCAGATTTTTTTGCCCCCGCTAAGGCCACTGCCCTTTTTTAAAATTAACATTTTTAAAAAATGATTTTATTTATTTATTTGAGAGAAAGTGCACGAGCTGGGGGCAGGGACAGAAGGAGTGGGAGAAGCAGGCTTCCCGCGGAGCAGGGAGCCCGATGTGGGCCTCGATCCCAGGATCCTGGGATCATGATCTGAGCTGAAGGCAGACACTTAACTGACTGAGCCACCCAGGTGCCCCTAAAATTAACATTTAAAAAAAAGATTTCATTTTTATTTTTAAAAAAGATTTATTTATTTATTTTAGAGAGGTGGGGGTAGGGACAGAGGGAGAGAATTTCCCTGAGCACGGAGCCCTACGCAGGGCTTGATCTCATGACCCTGACATCATGACTCGAGCTGAAACCTACTGAGCCACCGAGGTGCCCCTTAAAGATTTTATTTTTAGGTAATATCTTCACCCAGTGTGGGGCTCAAACTTACAACCCTGAGATCAAGAGTTGCATGCTCTACTGTCTGAGCCAGTCAAGTGCTCCATCTTTTTTTTTCTTTCTTTCTTTCTTTCTTTCTTTCTTTCTTTCTTTCTTTCTT
>NC_058408.1:96985144-96999550 GCF_002201575.2 Neomonachus schauinslandi | reverse complement strand
TTCTTTCTTTCTTTCTTTCTTTCTTTCTTTCTTTCTTTCTTTCTTTCAGTAAGCTCTAGGCCCAACCTGGGGCTCAAAGCCACCACCCTGAGATCGAGAGTCACCTGCTCCACTGACTGAACCAGCCAGGCACCCCAAAATTAACATTTTTATTTTGAAATAAAACCTACAGAAAAATTCATAATAGTAGGTCAGGTTTTACCACACATTGAACTTTAAATAGAGAATACTATATAATATTGATTTTATATTATGTGTCTGCTTTTAATTAATGTAGTCAATGCACTGGGCTGTCAGAGGTAAAAAAGACCTGATGCTGGAAGAATCTGACCAGCCTCATACCGACGAGATTGAAAATGAGGAATGGAACAAGCAAAGAGAAATAAAGAAAGAGGAGCTGGGTTCAACCACAGAGAAAATGGAGCAGAAAGAATCCAAGTCCTTGGAGAAGTCATTCTCCCCACAAAATCCTGATTCTCCAAGTAAGTGTAGTCATGTAGCTTTGCAGAACAAAGAAGGTCTGAAATTAAAGGGCTTGGTTTATACTGTATTTATTCTCAACCTCTTCCAACTAAACGGTAGTGCCAAATTTAAGGATTGCTTTATCACCTTAAAAGAGACTTATTTGGCACTGACATAGATACTGGAAGACACATTCCTCCATACATTCCTTGCAAGGGGAAATTTGAGGCATTTCTGGGAGTGTCTTTTGCTGGACTGAAATAACACTGCCATTTATTGGGTATTTACTATGTACAGGAATATTCTTTATGTGCATTACTTTTACATGTATTATCTTGTCTTATATTCATTTCATATACATTAATTTATTTAATCCTCACTACAAGCTTCTGAGGTTGGCACCAATATTATTATCATTTTACAGATGAGAAAACTAAAGTCCAGGGAGGTTGAGTAATTTTCCCAAAGCTCTACAGCTTGTATACAGCAGGGGAGGGGGCTGAACTAAGGCAGCTTGGCTTCAGAGTCTGTTTGTAAGGCATTGCACTACCTTGAGAAGGTACCTTATTTGGAAGTAGCTCTGTAGACATTCTGAATGATATATAGATCCACTGAAGCAGGGCATTATAGAGGTTAAGTTCCCAAGGTACACTACCTAGCTCTACTACGTATGATCTCTATTACTTGGTAAAAGTTACTTAACTTCTCTAGATTTCAGTTTCCTAATCTATAAAATCAAGATCATAATGGTACCTTCTCATAGAGTTATCATGAAGATTAAATGAGATCCATGCAAAATGCTTAGCACAGTGATTCACCTACCAAGCCAGTCTTGGGTTAATGTCAGCTATTGTTATCATTTCTTTGTGTCTCCAGCCATCCCACTGTGTTGATCTATAAGTGTGTTATGTACACACACTATCATTGTCCTTCAGATTCTTGCTGGATTCTCAGGGTTGTGATTCAACACCTCTTTAGAATTTAGCCTTTAAACCAAAGGCTCCTGAAGGTCCTTGAATCCTTGAATACTTACTGAGGAAATGAAGATAATTAGATAGTTTGTGGTGAATTATAGTCTTTCTAGAAATAGTCATTTGAAATCTCCCTTTGGGAAGAACTTCTATATGCTCATTACCTGCTAGAATAAAGATTCTCAGGGTGTGATTCAGGTATCTGTGCTGGTTACTCAAGATATCCCTTTGTGGAGTCCGCACATTGATTGCATCAGCCTCATATCTGGGCATGGTTATAATGTAACAAACTGATCAAAGCAGAAGCCCGAATTTCAGAAAAAAACAGTGTTTTAAGCAAATATATGCATACAAACACCTACGCACAGGCAAACATACAAATATTTCTCTATTCAGCCCTGGAATGTTCAGATCTGTGCTTCCTGAACCCCTGGGGCTTCCCTGTGACTCTGTTTCAGATTCAGACCCAGTCTGAGTTCACCAGAACCAGGCGGGGGTTGGGGGGGTGTGCAGGAGGGTGTTGTGAGGCTGATCACTTCAGAGACTCGGGAACGGGGCTGGAATCCCTCGCATCAGAGTCTATGGAATGTTCTCTTCCTTTAAAAAACTAGTTATTTAAATATTTAAAAACCCCAAATTGATAGGAGCTTGTTATTAGAAAATTCAAAGAATCATGTATAGACAATGACTTAGTGTCTACCCCAGGCTCCCATCGTTCTCTGCTTCTATTTCCTGAAGTAACCAGTGCAAATGCCCAGGTGTGTCTCCTTCCACATTGTTCTCTATGCTAATACAAGCATATAGAAATAGATATTCACTTATGAGGGCTTTAAAAATAAAGAATGGTGTTATACTGCTACACAATGCTGAAGAGCACAAACTCTGGAACCAGATCCCTGCTTTTCCACTGATGAGTTGCATGATCTTGGGCAAGCAAGTTAATCTCTCTGTATCTGTGTTTTCTTATTAAATGGCCAAAACATTAGTGTCTACCTCATACGGTTTTTTTGAGTAGTAAATAAATAAATTATGTAAAATATTTAGACCAGGTACCTGGTAGGTGCTTTTTTTGGTGTTAGCTTTTATTATTATGGGGCTTCTCCTTAGACTCTTAGATTTAGAATTAACTCATCCTTTTATTTTTATTTTTATTTTTTATTTTTTTTAAAGATTTTATTTATTTATTTGAGAGAGAGAGAGAGAGCACATGAGAGGGGGGAGGGTCAGAGGGAGAAGCAGACTCCCCGCTGAGCAGGGAGCCCGATGCGGGACTCAATCCTGGGACTCCAGGATCATGACCTGAGCCGAAGGCAGTTGCTTAACCAACTGAGCCACCCAGGCGCCCTTTATTTTTATTTTTTTTATTATGTCCTTTTAAACAGCAGATAAGTATTCCACAGGATAGATATATTGTAATTTACTCAAAATAAATTGTGACGTCAGGTTTTTGGGGTTTTTTTTTTTTTTTTGGTACTCCTATCTTATTATTATTATTTTTTAAATTCCAGTGTAGTTAACATACAGTGTTATGTTAGTTTCGGGTGTGCAATGTGTGATGTCAATTTTGATGCCCTCACATGGTGAAGTATATTCTCTTACTGTGACTGAGGAATGAAGGCAGGATGGTGGGGGGAGAGCAGTGAGAGGAGGATCATTGTTCTGAGAAGCTGTTGTTGGAGAATAAGAATTATGAAATTTTACTAAAAGCTGCATTTACCATTTCTTAATGCCGTTTAAGAGATTATTGGCTGTAATGAGTAGCACCGTAAAGTTGGAGTTTGATATACCAAAGTGCAGTCGTATGATTATTTATAACTTTATTTTACTGCAGCATAAATATCTGTAACATCAACATTTAAGAAATATTATTCATGTGAGCTTTACCAAGACTGGAGTGGCTTCTCACATACCTTTTCAGCATATTTATTAATTTCCTTAAGCAATGGTTGATATTTACTTTGGAGGTTGCCTTTTGATGCCTCTTCTGTGATGAACATCTGTCAAATAGTGCCCATCCTGTTCTGACTCTTCACTGCAACCAGTAAAATATGGAGCACAGCCTCTGAAAACTGGTGTGTGAGACAATCTCACTTTTCCTTTCCTTCCACTTAAATATGCAATAAATATGGCCTCTGATAAATGCCATTCTAGAATAAAATAGTTTGTGTAACATTCTGGAATTAAAAAAAAAAAGATCCTATGTAGCAGATGTGTGCTGCCATAGTCTCTGGACATCTACCTTCCCATTGCCAACTCTATGGTTTCTACCAAAGGGCTTTCTCTGGCAATTGAGCCGGCTAGGCAGTAAGTGCCAGGGAATAAACACCTTTGGATGTAGCCATCAGATACTGATGAATGTGAGTGGGAGGCTCCTTTACTTCTCAAACTGGATTAACTCTGAGGGGTCTTTATATTGTCTTCCAGGGGTCTCCAATGCAATCAAGCCCTAGTTGCCCAGGGTAGCAACTTGCCTGATAATGTACCTTTTATAAACTTGGTTCCTTTCCCTACTTTCTTACCAGGACCTTTTTTTTTTTTTTTTTTTTTTTTTTAAATTTTTTTTTTTTTCCCCCTTTTTTGCCCGGACATTTTTTTTTTTTTTTTTTTTTTTTTAAGATTTCATTTATTTGACACAGAGAGAGAGAGTACAAGCAGGGGGAGCGGCAGGCAGAGGGAGAAGCAGGCTCCCGGCTGAGCAAGGAGCCTGATGCGGGACTTGATCCGGGGATTCTGGGATCATGACCTGAGCTGAAGGCAGATGCTTAACCAACTGAGCCACTCAGGAGTCCCTCACCAGGACCTCCTTGAATCACCTTTCAAATTAAGCCACTTTATTGAGCCTGGCTCAGTCAGGAGAGCATGCAACTCTTTTTTTTTTTTTTTTTTTTAAGATTTTATTTATTTTTTTGAGAGAGAGTGAGAGTGCAAACATGAGCAGGGGGGAGGGGCAGAGGGAGAGGGAGAAGCAGGCTCCGCGCTGAGCAGGGAGCCTGATGTGGGACTTGATCCCAGGACCCCAGGATCATGACCTGAGCCAAAGGCAGATGCTTAACCAACTGAGCCATCCGGGTGCCCAAGCATGCAACTCTTAATCTTGGGGTCGTGAGTTCAAACCCCATGTTAGGTGTGGAGCCTATTCAAAAACAAACAACAAATTAGCCTCTTCCATTCGAATTCTTGTTTGGGGGTCTATTTCTATTGGAACCCAAGCTAGAAAACACCTTTTTCAAACTACGAAATAACAAGTATATTTACAGTAAAAATGTGAGAAATGTGGTCAAACAAAAGGTAGAAAATACAATTTGTAATCTCAGCACCTAGAGACATATCTATTCTTGATCTTTTGGTATATTTTTATATTATGTTAGTATACCAAAAACTAAGAGGATCATACTGTACATATTGTGTATGTGTGTGTGTATTTCAATCACAGGTTGTCAGAAATTTCCTTTTATTTTTTCCCAAAAAGGAAATTCTTAAATTTGTTTTCTCTGGTAATTCTTTTTTTTTTAAATTAACATAATGTATTATGTTGTTTCAGGGGTACAGGTCTGTGATTCATCAGTCTTACACAATTCACAACGCTCACCACAGCATATACCCTCCCCAATGTCCATCACCCAGCTACCCCATCCCTCCCACCCCCCACCACTCCAGCAACCCTCAGTTTCCTGAGATTAAGAGTTCTCTGATAATTCTAAAGACAGTACAAACAGATCATTTTCTTAAAAAACCACTGTCAACTGTTCTGTGCATATTTTTCTGATCAGATATTTAGATAATATTTTAAAATATCAATGGAAGCATATTTTGTACATTATTCTGTAACCTTTGTTTTTATTAAGATTTCATTTATTTATTTGTCAGAGAGAGAGAGAGAGAGCGCACAAGCAGGGGAAGTAGGAGAGGGAGAAGCAGACTCCCTGCTGAGCAGGGAGCCAGATGTGGGACTCGATCTCAGGACCCTGGGATCATGACCTGAGCCGAAGGCAGACACTTAACTGATTGAGCCACCCAAGCATCCCTATAAACTGTTTTCTAACTGTCTGTCAGTTAGTGATATGTTATGAGAATTTTTCTATGACCATAAATATTAAAAAATTGTTAATGACTATATCAAAGATTTTAACCAACTTTCTATTGCTGGAGATTTAGATTGTTTCTTGATTTTTAAAAAGCTTTATAAATGGTGTCATGATAAATATCCTTATGGTTAAACCCTTGAGCACATCTGTGATTATTTCCTTAGGATAAATTTCTAGAAGTAGAATTATTGGGTTAAAAGTTCACACATTTTAATGAGTTTGATAAATTTTGCCAAATTGCCTGCCAATTTACCCTCCCTCTAGTAGAGAAGGAAAATGACCTTTTCTTTAATTTTTAACAAAGTTGTTTAGAGTTAAAGAAATCTTACTATTGTGGGATAAATTATTTGTATTTCCAGAGATCCTTTACCATTGACCTTTTACTTTTGGCAGCTGTTGGAAAGTTGTTTCCAATTTCTTTGCAAGTGAATTGCCCAAATTCCCACCACTGGAGACATCTATAAATATCCTTTTATTATTAATCACTTAAGCACATGAGGTTCTTTGATCCATATAAACTAATTCTTGTTGATAAGAATTCGAAAGTTGGCTCTGCAAATCAAGAAGAGAAAGATCAATAATCCAAAAGAAAAATGGAGGGAAACTATATAAATAGTTTAGGAGAGAAAATACAGTGGCTTTTAAACATATAAAAAGATGTTAATCTCAATGTAATTAGTGAAATGAAAACTTCTCTTAATGTATGCTTCTATGAATCAGTGAGACATAGGATCAACCATCCAGTTAAAAAAAAATGAACAAAGGAAATGAACAGAAAATACACAAATAGCCTTGGAACATATGAAAGGATGCTTAAACTCACTCATACCAAGAGAAAGGCAAATTAAAACTGCACTGTTTCCTAATCATCTGCCTGGCAAAGGTTACTAAGTTTTCTGTACTCATCCGCCTGGCAAAGGTTACTGTTTTTTAACACAGTGTTAATGATTTACTGTTACATTTTGTGACCACAGAGAAGTCCCTTCCTTTTTTTTTTTTTTTTGAATGGGGTCTCCCTGTATATAATACATAAATAAATGAATATTTAATATCAAATATTCACAAGGGCTTTATAGAAAAATAAGCAGGGTAAGGGGTCAGGGAGGGATGGAGGTGGGGGCTGGGTACTATTTGGGTCAAGTGGCCAGGGAAGGAAGCTCCTTACAAATCCAGAATCTCAGGCTCCACCCCAGACACCCAGAATCAGAATCTGCCATATAACAAGATCTCCAGATAATGACTATGCATATGGAAGTTTGAGACACCCTAGTCTAACTAATTCCTACTCCTGGTCACTTTGAATGTGACTTCCTTCCAGAAGTCTTTTCTCATTCTACCTTTATTCTACCTAGTCCACACTGAATGCCTTTCTCTGGTCTCCCATTCTCCTATGTGTTTCCCTCCATATTTTTTTAAATTTATTTTTTGGCCACATTAATAGTTTTCTGGATTCCTCTGTGACCCCCATCAGGAGACATGCACTGCTGTCTCACGGTACTCAGCATAGAGGCTGGCAATATGTAATAGGTGCTCAATAAATGTTTCTTTACAAATGAATAAATGAATGGATGCACCAGGCCAAATCAAAGTGTGTGTGTGCAGAAAAAAGAATTCAAAAGTCTGCTTAAGATAATCAGTTTCTATAAGATATTGATAATCCATATTAAAGACTTACTCTTGCATTTTATTTATTGCAGTGAAATCTTATCAGCAAGCTATTTTGCCATGACACTGTGACTTTTCTTTTCTTACCTTTCTGATTTTAAAATATCTTCTGTGCTTTAAAGGTTTTTCAGATGTGAACTCTTGGCACCTACGTTTCCGCTGGTCTGGGGATGCTCCCTCAGAACTCCTGAGGAAATTCAGAAACTATGAAATATGAAAAGTCCCTGCTCGATAGGAGAGACAGAAAGCAAGACCATCTCCTGTGCTGCCAACAAGTCCTTGTTTAAATCTTAAAAATGTTATGTTTCTCTGTCATGTTTGTGAATTTCTCAGTAGGGATTGATTCCTCTATCCTTAAACCCATTCTATCATAATGTGTTTTTTAAATGAGAAAAATTTCAGACTAGTTTCTTTTAATATTTGAATACATTAAAGCTCTTAGATCCAAAGTTAGCTTGTATGGTATGTATTTTCCTGTTAATGTTATTTATAGAACTCCATTTTAAAAAGCTATCTCTGCATTTAAATAATTCATTGATATACCATGATCTCTCTTAGTGCTGGTTGTACAAGAAATGTTTTCTGACTCTTGACTTAAAATGAAGTGTGAAATTATGTGTCTAAATCCCATAGAGCAAAATAAATAACTTCCCCAAATTCACGATGAATTTGTAATTTAACTGTATTTTGAAAATAATTTGATTAGATATTTCTATTCTAATTTTAATAATAATTAATTTAAAATGTTATTATTTATTTGAGAAAACATGTTTTTACAAGACTTCTTTTGTTATATATAGCAAGTGATATATTTATAAACTATGTTCTCACAATGAGAATAAGCCTGTTAGGTTGGAATTATTGATGGTCATGTGTAGTCTGTGATTATTTTTTAGTTTGCAAACAAGTGGATGAAAAATTAAGAAGAAAAGCACTTTTATTTTATTTATTTTAAAGATTTTATTTATTTGAGAGAGAGAGAGAGCATGCACGCACAAGCAGGGGGAGGGGCAGAGGGAGAGGGAGAAGCAGGCTCCCTGAGACAGGGCTTGCTCCCAGGACTCTGGGATCATGACCTGAGCCAAAGGCAGACACTCAACCAACTGAGCCACCCAGGCGCCCCAAAGAAAAACAATTTTAGAGCAGGGGTTCCTTAGTCAATGGCAGAGTTTTCACTGGTGTATATAGCAAAATGAGAAAAAAATATAGGAAGTTTTTCATTTTTATTTTTTATTTTTATTTATTTATTTTTAAAGATTTCATTTATTTATTTGAGAGAGAGAGAGATAGCAGGAGAGAGCACGAGTGGGAGGTGGGGAGAGGGAGAGGGAGAAGCAGACTCCCCACTGAGCAGGGAGCCTGATGCGGGACTTGATCCCAGGACCCTGAGATCATGACCCGAGCCAAAAGCAGATGCTTAACCAACTGAGCCACCCAGGTGCCCCGGTTGTTTATGTTTTTTTTTTTTTTTTCTTAAGCTACATTATTTAGAAATTATGTCCTTTGTGGTTTAAAATGTGTTTCCTGGGCGCCTGGGTGGCTCAGTTGGTTAAGCGACTGCCTTCGGCTCAGGTCATGATCCTGGAGTCCCGGGATCGAGTCCCGCATAGGGCTCCCTGCTCGGCAGGGAGTCTGCTTCTCCCTCTGACTCTCCTCCCTCTCATGCTCTCTGTCTCTCATTCTCTCTCTCTCAAATAAATAAATAAAATCTTTAAAAAAAAATGTGTTTCCTTTTATGAAATAGTATCATAGTAGATTGTATTTGCAAGGGCTGCTATAACAAAATAGTACAGACTGGGTGGTTTAAACAACATTTCTCACAGTTCTGGAGGCTGGAAGTCCAAGATCAAAGTATCTGCAGTTTTTTTTTTTTTTTTTTTTAAGATTTTATTGTGAGAGAGCATAAGCAGGGGGAGCGTCAGGCAGGGAGGGAGAAGGCGAAGCAGACTCCCTGCTCAGCAGAGAGCCTGATTTGGGACTCTATCCCAGGACCTGAGCTGAGGGCAGACGCTTAACCGACTGAGCCACCCAGGGGGTCCCTGCAGGTTTGTTCTTTTTTCTGAGGCCTCTCTTCTTGGTTTGCTGCCTTCTCAATATGTCCTCGCATGACCTTTCTGTGTGCACACATATCCCTGGTGTCTCTGCTTCCTCTGCCAGTCATATTGGTTTCGGGCCCCCCACTAACAGCTTCCTTTGAACACATTCACCTCTTTAAAGACCTTATCTCCAAATAAGGTTACATCCTTTTTTTTTTTTTTAAAGATTTTATTTATTTATTTGACAGAGAGAGAGCACAAGTAGGGGGAGTGGGAGAGGGAGAAGCAGACTCTCAACTGAGCAAGGAGCCCGATGCGGAACTCGATTCCAGGACCCTGGGATCACGACCTGAGCTGAAGGCAATTGCTTAACCAACTGAGCCACCCAAGTGCTTCCAAATAAGGTTACATTCTAAGATGTGTCAAATCCAAAAATCAGGGCCAGCTGTTTAGAGAATTATTTCTATTAAAATTTTACCCCTTCAGGTAAGGGGAGCTCTTGTTGCTGAACTTTGGGTGCAGATAAGTGCGGCCTGCTGGGAACAGGACTCCTATAACGCCAAATAATGTCTGGAAGGCTGTGGTCCAAGGCCATTTTTGCTGGCTATAAGCGGGGTCTCCGGAACCAGAGGGAGCACACAGCTCTTCTTAAAATCGAAGGTGTTTATGCTCGAGATGAAACGGAATTCTATCTAGGCAAGAGATGTGCTTCTGTGTACAAAGCAAAAAACAACACAGTGACTCCTGGTGGCAAATCAAACAAAACCAGAGTAATCTGGGGAAAAGTAACTCGTGCTCATGGAAACAGTGGCATGGTTCGTGCCAAATTCTGAAGCAACCTTCCTGCTAAAGCCATAGGCCACAGAATCTGTGTGATGCTGTACCCCTCAAGGATTTAAATTTAATGAAAAGTAAATAAAGGTGTAGATTTGTTCTCTTGTAAAAAAAAAAAAAAATTTACCGCTTCAGTAAAATGTGATTTGGCATTGTTATCATATCTGCCAATTTTACTTCAAAAATAGAAACAAAGTAGTTTTTTAAGGCTTGTTTTTGATTTTATTGGAAAATAAAGTGTTTATTCAAAGAACATTCAAAGACTAAGAACTGGGGGTGCCTGGGTTGGCTCAGTTGTTTAAGCACCACTCGGGTTTTAGCTTAGGTCATGATCTCAGGGTTGTGAGATTGAGCCCTGCATTGGGTTTCGTGCTGGGGGGTGGAGATTGCTTATAATTCTCCCTCTCCCTCTGCCCTTCCCCACCGCTAAAAAAAAAAAAAAGAGGAAGGACCTGTGTGGGAGTTGGTGTGAGGAGGAATAAATCTCAAGCTCAGCCAGACTGGACATGGGGCTCTTCTCCACAGAGTTGGAGTCTCAGGGGAGGCCTGGCTGGGGGACCACTGGATCTGTTAGAAAGTCAGGAAGTGGTCAGAGAGCACCAGGCCACAATGCAGAACTGGGGTCAGGGGTGGAGGTCAGCCTCTGCAGCTTTAGCAGCTCACCAGATACATCCCTGGGGTGAAAAAATAGAGCATGTTAGGTTAATAAAATGAGCTTTAGGGCTACAATTGCCTGTCATAAGGCCTGTATGGCCCAGGTGGGCCCTCAAATAAATACTAGATCGAGTAAGGAATTTTTGAATCTAAGAATTAGGGTTTTAATTTTTTCCCCCTGTTTTCCACCAGACTGATTTACAGCACTGATGACATTTAGTGCTTGTTGAGGGGAAAACCACTCCACTGCTAGTCCACTTTGTTTTTATTACTGATGCATTTCCCAGTTGTTGACAAGATAGAGACCAGCTCTTGTTCATTTTCTCTCCCATGATGGCCTGAAACCTCCAAATAAGAAATGAGAAATAGCTTCACTTGAATATGGGTTTATGATGGGTCACGCTTGATCCCACATAACTTAGTAGGAGACCTTTTATTCTTAAACACTTACATAGTTTCCTGAAATCAAAGTTTATAAAGGGAGGGAACTGTGCTTTGATAATATAGTTTTTCTCTTTGAATGAAAAGTAAGGGGAAAACTGGACAAGTCTTTTCCTTTTTTTTCTTTTTTCTTTTTTATTATTATTATTTTTTAAGATTTTATTTATTCATTTGAGACACAGAGATACTGAGAGAGAGAAAGAGAAAGCATAAGCAGGGAGAGAGGCAGAGGGAGAGGGAGAAGCAGGCTCCTCGCTGAGCAGGGAGCCCGATGTGGGGCTCGATCCCAGGACCCCGGGATCATGACCTAAGCCGAAGGCAGACACTTAACCATCTGAGCCACCCAGGCGCCCCTGGATAAGTCTTTTTTCAATAATTTGTTTGAATTCTCAGTGTGTCCAGCACAACTATAGTCACATGTAAGTATAACAGCACATTTTCAAAGCCATTTATTTTTGGATTATGGCTTAACTTCATGACATAGCAAACTGATTATGAAAAGATAATTTTACATAAAAGTTATAAGTTCTTAAGTTAGCTCTAAATGATGAAAATTTTTTCTCTCATGTTTGATATTGAATGATATTGAATGAATGAGATACATTTTTTAGAACATTATTATGTGATATTGTATTAGCATTTGTATAAGATATAAAAATGCTTAAGTCATGTTTATGCTCTTAAGTAGCTAATAATCTAGTGAAATAAGATAGGCACATGAATATCTTATAGTTTAACAGAGGTATATCAAATTAATTTAAAGTATGCAATGTGTTTAGAATATGCCTGGCACATAGTAAGCACTATGTGTTAGTTACTATTCCTACTGTTTTATTATGTATGTATGCTCTAGTGACTGAGCCAGCCAGGCACCCTGTTATTGTGTGTGAAATCTTGATAATCAATAACAGATGCATGGCTCGGGTTCCCTGGACCACCCCTCAATCCCTGTTCCCTGATTCTCCATCTCAGAGGCATCATTTCTTGTATATCTTTTCTTGGACATCTTGTGCATTTATACACATACATGTATTTCTCTCTCTCTTTTTTTTAAAGATTATATTTATTTGACAGAGAGAGAGTGAAAGAGGGAACACAAGCAGGGGGAGTAGGAGAGGGAGAAGCAGGCTTCCCGTTGAGCAGGGAGCCTGATGCATGGCTTGATCCCAGGACCCTGGGATCATGACCTGAGCTGAAGGCAGACCCTTAACCAACTGAGCCACCCAGGTGCCCCTGTATTTCTCTTCTTTACATACATGGTAGCATACTATTTACAGTGCTGCCCACCTTCCATTTATTCAGTTGATATATCCTGGAGATTTTTCCATTTTAGTGCATTAGTGCTAACTTGTTCTCTTTTTTTTTTTTTTTAAGATTTTATTTATTTATTTGACAGAGAGAGAGACACACACAGCAAGAGAGGGAACACAAGCAGGGGGAGTGGGGGAGGGAGAAGCAGGCTTCCTGCTGAGCAGGGAGGCCAATGCAGGGCTCAATCCCAGGACCCCAGGACCATGACCTGAGCCAAAGGCAGAAGCTTAACGACTGAGCCACCCAGGCACCCGTAACTTGTTCTTTTTATGTGCTTTATAACATTCCATGGTGTGGATGAACCACACAGTTTATTTAACTTGTCCTCTACTCTATTGATGCCTTTCAAAGTTTTTTACATTTTTTTTCAATCACAAATAACACTGTAATGAATAGCTTTGTACAAAGTATTTCTTGCTTGTAAAGTATACTTGTAGGGTAAAAAGCAAGCACCGGATGGATCAAAGAGTACGTATGTACATTTAGATTTTGATTACCACATTCTTAAACAAACAACTGATGCAATTTGGCAAGTTTCAAAGATCTTAGGGTCATTGGATTGGAAAACCCAGAAAATAGGGTTTTGGGATTGTTGCTTGCAGGTTTTTGTTTTTTTTTTTTTGGTTTGTTTGTTTTTTTAATCTAGGCCGCATTTGTTGAGTGGCTCAGCTTGAAGCACTGTGCTTATGGAACAATTTACGCATCACCTCCCCAGACCCTTGATATCAGGGGGTGACCAAGATATAAAGCAATAATAAAACCAGAGTATACTTTTCTTCCAGTAACTTCTCTCGGAGCCAGGAAGAGAACTGAATGTTTTTTCAGTGTTATGGCTTCCTGCCTTCTGGGTGTCCTGAGATGCTGCAATATAATTCTGAAATATTGTTGCTCCTTTAAGTAACAGAGCAACAGGCAACTCAACAGAGCAACTCTGGAAAACCTAGACAGAATTCACAGTTTCCTGTGACCGCGAATAGTTTCCAGTCCGGAATGGATAGATCCCTGCCTGTCAAAAATATGGCCCTTGATGAGCAAATTAGAAATGCAAAAAAGACTTGTAGCTATTTCTTGTAAAGAGCGAGCTGGATAAGGGGAAGATAACATTGTTTTCCTGCTTATTAATTTTCATATCCTTTCTGTGCCCAGATCTGATGGTGGTTACAAGATCAATCACAGCAGCAAGTGCCGATGACTAATGCAGTTATTGAGAGGGGTCTTTAATTTCCTGGAGGCAAACACCATTACCCACCACCTCCACAGCGAGGACGAGGAGATGCCAGGACCACTGGGGAGTCAGTGATGGAAGAAATTATAAAACTGATGCAATTACTGAGAAAATGATGAAATGTGTCACAATGAAAGGCTTCAGTTCCCTTCGATTTCAGGTTTTGTGATACGCATCAGTGTGGCTGTGTCTTCAGCGTTATTACTTCTCAACTGTCTGTGTCATTTTACCCTCATTGAGGGAGAATATTTTGTAGCAGGCAGCTCATTCTCATCCTTTCTCCTCCCATCCGGGATCTTTCATTTCTTTGTTTTCGCTTGGACAGTGTCTTGTATTAATTAGCTGCCCCACATGAATGTTTTCATAGTGGAATCTAGGTTAGGTTTATGGAACACTAGATCTTTCTCTTGTTCTAACCTGTGGGATTTAGGGAAAATCACTTGAGATCTCTGATCCAGTTTCTTCTGCCTGTGGCTGGAATCTCCCCTCTGTAGAACACAAGATCTCCGCCTGGGACCAGGTCCAGAGTTGGCCTGCTTCCAACCTCTGCTGGGAGCCAGGACAGTGTGGGACTGAGGGGGAGTGTGTGGTTTAGAAGTCGAGGACTAGTAAGGACAGGGAAGGCAGAGAAAGAGGATGTGTCTTCTCCATCCTTCTAATAACTTGTTCTTCCTTGCTGTTTTTTTTTTTTTTTAAGATTTTTTTTTTTTTTTTTTTGGGGG